>NW_022261979.1:10004994-10017494 GCF_002021735.2 Oncorhynchus kisutch | reverse complement strand
CCCCCCCCCCCCCCCCCCCCTCCATCATAACCACGGTGCTGCAGACGTTGCTCTGGACCCCCCTCCCCTCCATCATAACCACGGTGCTGCAGACGTTGCTCTGGACCCCCCCCCCCCCCTCCATCATAACCACGGTGCTGCAGACGTTGCTCTGGACCCCCCCTCCCCCATCATAACCACGGTGCTGCAGACGTTGCTCTGGATCCCCCCCCCCCTCCATCATAACAGTGGTGCTGCAGATGGTGCAGAGTCAATGTGGAGGCTATATACAGGGGGGGTACCGGTACAGAGTCAATGTGGAGGCTATATATAGGGTGTTCCACCCCCCTCTGTCTCTCCGTCTGTCCATCCATCTATCCACCCAGCCACCCAGCCAGCCACCCACCCACCCACCCAGCCAGCCAGCCAGCCACCCAGCCACCCAGCCACCCACCCACCCACCCACCCACCCACCCAGCCATGCACCCAGCCATGCACCCAGCCCCCTAAACTGAGACAGAGAGAATAGCTGCCGTCACTCAACAGGGAATCGCTGCAATTACATCTGATCGTTTGTTTTTTCCTAACGATCAATGTTTTCAAAAAGACGACATGATCACTCGTGATGCTAATGAAATCCGCCTCGACAAATATCACTTCTTGTAGATTTAAAAGAGCCGTTGGGGAAAAGAGCCAGGACATCATATCGCCATCAGAACGAAAGAGATGGACCCGCGTTGGTCTTGAAGGTTAGGATGAAAGTGAACAGTAGAGCGCGGACATGGTGCTAAACGCACGGAAAGGGCAGATCTGCGGATACATAAAGAGAAGAGAGAGGAGACCGCAGAGGCCAACCTTTAGAAAGTTTGACTTGTTATTGTCTTTCATGTTAAAGCGCTTTTTTAAAAGTGTTCTAGTTCTAGTTTACTTCTGAAAAGTGTTTATGTAAATATGTACTTTAAAATTTTTATTTATTTATTTGACCTTTATTTAACCAGGCAAGTCAGTTAAGAACAAATTCTTATTTTCAATGACGGCCTAGGAACAGTGGGGTTAACTGCCTGTTCAGGGGCAGAACGACAGATTTTGTACCTTGTCAGCTCGGGGGTTTGAACTTGCAACCTTCCGGTTACTAGTCCAACGCTCTAACCACTAGGCTACCCTGAATGTAGAGCGTTGAGGTTCATAGGAGGTGTGTTTTATTCAGATTTGACCTTTGGCCTTTGTGATACTTCCAGTTGATGTCATTTATTGTGATATTTTTTTCCCTGTTTTGTGTTTTGTGTTTTCTGTCTACCTCTGCTATAGTCTGAGCCTGTATTCTAAACCATTGTGATCTTGAACTATGACCTTTCACCTTTCACCTTTTCTCCCCAGGTGTTGGTTTCACAGTGATCCTGATCAGTCTGTACGTGGGCTTCTACTACAACGTGATTATAGCCTGGGCCCTGTTCTACCTGTTCTCTTCCTTCACCGGAGAGCTGCCCTGGGTCCACTGTAACAACACCTGGAACAGTCCCAACTGCTCGGACCTCTGGGCCTTCAACAACTCCCTCAACGACACACACAAGTCCACCCCCCGCAGCCGAGTACTTTGAGTGAGTCTGGCGTTTCGTCTCTAGATCCGAGTCTGAACTGAGACGGTTGACTTCTTTCTTAAAGCATTTTGTTTGCTCTGACGTGTGTCAAGTACGGGCATTTTAGAGAGGGATCAGCTTCACCTTTTTCTCTCGTTGGCTTTCACTTACACAAAGGTGCACATTCATATAATCAGACTTTATTTGAAACCTGGACCCAGAAGACATGCCTGAGAGAGCCAGAAGTTCACATCTTGGTCTATGTGTTTCCATACGTTCATAGTCCTGGTCGTCCAGACTGTATCCATACCTTCATAGTCCTGGTCGTCCATGGAGATACTGTATCCATGTCTTCATGTCCTGGTCGTCCATGGAGATACTGTATCCATGTCTTCATGTCCTGGTCGTCCATGGAGATACTGTATCCATGTCTTCATGTCCTGGTCGTCCATGGAGATACTGTATCCATGTCTTCATGTCCTGGTCGTCCATGGAGATACTGTATCCATGTCTTGATGTCCTGGTCGTCAATGGAGATACTGTATCCATGTCTTCATGTCCTGGTCGTCCATGGAGATACTGTATCCATGTCTTCATGTCCTGGTCGTCCATGGAGATACTGTATCCATGTCTTCATGTCCTGGTCGCCCATGGAGATACTGTATCCATGTCTTCATGTCCTGGTCGTCCATGGAGATACTGTATCCATGTCTTCATGTCCTGGTCGTCCATGGAGATACTGTATCCATGTCTTCCTTCTCCTGGTTGTCCATGGAGATACTGTATCCATGTCTTCCTTCTCCTGGTCGTCCATGGAGATACTGTATCCATGTGTCTATACTCCTGGTCGTCCATGGAGATACTGTATCCATGTCTTCATGTCCTGGTCGTCCATGGAGATACTGTATCCATGTCTTCATGTCCTGGTCGTCCATGGAGATACTGTATCCATGTCTTCCTTCTCCTGGTCGTCAATGGAGATACTGTATCCATGTCTTCATGTCCTGGTCGTCCATGGAGATACTGTATCCATGTCTTCCTTCTCCTGGTCGTCAATGGAGATACTGTATCCATGTCTTCCTTCTCCTGGTCGTCCATGGAGATACTGTATCAATGTCTTCCTTCTCCTGGTTGTCCATGGAGATACTGTATCCATGTCTTCATGTCCTGGTCGTCCATGGAGATACTGTATCCATGTGTCTATACTCCTGGTCGTCCATGGAGATACTGTATCCATGTCTTCATGTCCTGGTCGTCCATGGAGATACTGTATCCATGTCTTCATGTCCTGGTCGTCCATGGAGATACTGTATCCATGGCTTCCTTCTCCTGGTCGTCCATGGAGATACTGTATCCATGTGTCTATACTCCTGGTCGTCCATGGAGATACTGTATCCAGTGTTCTTGTTAGATTAACAGGTGTCTCATATTTTTTGCGAAGGCGGTTTGTTTTGACAATTCAGACCTGTCATGGAGTCATGGACAGACAGGCAGTCACTATCTTTATCTCCACCTGGGAGCAATTTCATCTCGTCTGAGTCAGGGCCATTCAGTTGACACAAAGATATCCTCTCCTTCTTCTTCTTTTTCTTCTTCTTCTTCTTCTTCTACTTTTTTGTTTTCTTCTTCTCCTTTTTCTTCTTCTTCTTCTCCTTCTTCTTCTTCTTCTTCTACTTTTCTTCTTCTTCTCCTTTTTCTTCTCCTTCTTCTTCTTCTTCTTCTTCTTCTCCTTTTCTTCTCCTTCTTCTTCTTCTTCTTCTTCTCCTTTTTCTTCTCCTTCTTCTTCTTCTTCTTCTACTTTCCTTTTTCTTCTTCTTCTTCTTTTTCTTCTTCTTCTTCTTCTTCTTTTTCTTCTCCTTCTTCTTCTTCTACTTTCCTTCTTCTTCTTCTTTTTCTTCTTCTTCTTCTTCTTCTTCTTCTACTTTTCTTCTTCTTCTTCTACTTTTCTTCTTCTTCTTCTTCTACTTCTTCTTCTTCTCTTCATTCTTAGTTGATAGTTACTGCAGTGTTTCTCCACTTAGTGTGTTGTGTTGTTCGTTATAGGTTGTTAGTTGTTGTGGTTAGTCATTGGTAACAGTATGATGTGTTGTTAGTTATAGGTTGTTAGTTAGTTGTTGTTAGTCATTGGTAACAGTATGATGTGTTGTTATATAGCTGACCTGGGTCTGTTAGTTACCTAGCTGTTAGTTGATTAGTTGTTATAACCTGTTATAACTGATCTGTTCCAGACGTGGGGTGCTCCACCTACAGGACAGTGAGGGTATAGCTGACCTGGGTCTGTTAGTTACCTAGCTGTTAGTTGATTAGTTGTTATAACCTGTTATAACTGATCTGTTCCAGGCGTGGGGTGCTCCACCTACAGGACAGTGAGGGTATAGCTGACCTGGGTCTGTTAGTTACCTAGCTGTTAGTTGATTAGTTGTTATAACCTGTTATAACTGATCTGTTCCAGGCGTGGGGTGCTCCACCTACAGGACAGTGAGGGTATAGCTGACCTGGGTCTGTTAGTTATCTAGCTGTTAGTTGATTAGTTGTTATAACCTGTTATAACTGATCTGTTCCAGGCGTGGGGTGCTCCACCTACAGGACAGTGAGGGTATAGCTGACCTGGGTCTGCCTCGTTGGCAGCTGACATCCTGCCTTGCTGTGGTCATCGTGGTTCTGTACTTCAGCCTCTGGAAGGGGGTCAAGACCTCAGGGAAGGTAGGTGGTCCTCGGAATCTGTACTGGCTCCATATCAACCTATTTTAATAAGGGAACATAAATCTACCTCTTTGCTGAAATGTTGTACTTTTATCTAGTTAGTTTCGTCCTACAATGTGCACTCGTTCTGGATATGAACGATTAGCCATCCCACTGTAGAGCAGGATGTCCAGGTGAAGTCAGATCGGGCCCTGTGAGCAGAACACCCGAACAGGGACACTATCTGTAGCTCTATGAGCAGGGTATTAATTATTATTGGCCTAGAACAGAACAGAGATGGGCCAGGTTGTTGAGTCCTGGCCTAGAACAGAACAGAGATGGGCCAGGTTGTTGAGTCCTGGCCTAGAACAGAACAGAGTGGGCCAGGTTGTTGAGTCCCGGCCTAGAACAGAACAGAGATGGGCCAGGTTGTTGAGTCCTGGCCTAGAACAGAACAGAGATGGGCCATGTTGTTGAGTCCTGGCCTAGAACAGAACAGAGATGGGCCATGTTGTTGAGTCCTGGCCTAGAACAGAACAGAGATGGGCCATGTTGTTGAGTCCTGGCCTAGAACAGAACAGAGATGGGCCATGTTGTTGAGTCCTGGCCTAGAACAGAACAGAGATGGGCCATGTTGTTGAGTCCTGGCCTAGAACAGAACAGAGTGGGCCAGGTTGTTGAGTCCATGTGTGTAGAACAGAACAGAGTGGGTCAGGTTGTTGAGTCCCGGCCTAGAACAGAACAGAGTGGGCCAGGTTGTTGAGTCCTGGCCTAGGACAGAACAGAGATGGGCCAGGTTGTTGAGTCCTGGCCTAGAACATAACAGAGTGGTCCAGGTTGTTGAGTCCTGGCCTAGAACAGAACAGAGTGGGCCAGGTTGTTGAGTCCTGGCCTAGAACAGAACAGAGTGGGCCAGGTTGTTGAGTCCTGGCCTAGAACAGAACAGAGTGGGCCAGGTTGTTGAGTCCTGGCCTAGAACAGAACAGAGTGGGCCAGGTTGTTGAGTCCTGGCCTAGAACAGAACAGAGTGGGTCAGGTTGTTGAGTCCTGGCCTAGAACAGAACAGAGTGGGCCAGGTTGTTGAGTCCTGTTGTGTAGAACAGAACAGAGTGGGCCAGGTTGTTGAGTCCATGTGTTCCTGTGCAGGTTGTGTGGATCACAGCCACCATGCCCTACGTGGTCCTGACGGTCCTGCTGCTGCGTGGGGTCACCCTCCCTGGAGCCATGGATGGCATTAAGGCCTACCTCAGCGTCGACTTCCTACGACTCTGTGAGCCTCAGGTAAGAATGGGGGAGAGGGAGGAGAGATAGAGAGAAACAGAAAGAGAAAGATTGGGAGACTGAGAGAGGACAAGAAAGAGTTGCATTCAACTGAAATGTGTCTTCCTGCATTTAACCCAGTCAGAGAGGTGCTGGGTTGCTGCCTCAATCAACATCTACAGCGCCCGGGGAACAGTGGGTTAACTGCCTTGTTCAGGGACAGAATGACAGATTTTTAACCTTGTCAGCTTGGTGATTCGATCCAGCAATCTCGCTCTAACCACTAGGCTACCTGCATATATATTTGCATATATATATATATATATATTTATTTTTTTTACCTTTATTTAACTTGGCAAGTCAGTTAAAGATCAAATTCTTATTTTCAGTGGGTTAACTGCCTGTTCAGGGGCAGAACGACAGATTTGTACCTTGTCAGCTCAGGGATTTGAACTTGCAACCTTTCGGTTACTAGTCCAATGCTCTAACCACTAGGCTACCCTGCCACCCCATATATAGGACCATATATATACTGTATATATATTGTGTACGTGTGTTTATGTGTGTGTGTGAGAGAGATATGCTGATGTTTATTTCTGTATTTCAATGCCACAGGTAGTCATTTAGTGCAGGAAAATATAAGGTTCGTTAAAAACAATTTAATATTTCAGTATCCATGAAATCTCGACTGATGAAATGTATATATGAATCATTTGCCTTAATAAGGGCGCTGTAAGAATCTCCAGCTGTCCCCCCCGCCCCCCCTCCAGTAGCAACGCACACGACCGCTAAGGACTCAAAGCAACAATTTGAGAATTAGATTAGACACATGCATGCAGCAACAATTTGCTAAATTACCCCGTATTCACAAGTGTCTTTCATCTTTCTGTTGAATGAGTTTCCTGCAATTATCTCTAATAACAGCCTTCTCTCCCCCCCCCCCCCCTCCCCCCCCCCTGTGTCTTTTGTCCTCTGTCCCCTGGCTGTTTGTTGTGTAGGTCTGGATAGACGCTGCCACTCAGATCTGCTTCTCTTTGGGAGTCGGGTTTGGTGTGCTAATAGCGTTCTCCAGCTATAACAAATTCAGCAACAACTGCTATAGGTAAAGTAGAAGCACAGAACAAAACCAGGGGTCCCGTGTCCCAAATAACACCCTATTCACTATATAGTGCACTACTTTAGACTAGGACCCATAGGGCTCTGGTTGAAAGTAGTGCACTGCGTAGGGAATAGGGTGCTATTTGGTATGCTACCCTCAGTGTTGATAGTCTCTATTAGAGAGGCTAACAGAGGTGACAAACTGCTGCTGAGCTGGTGAATTACAATACCTTTGAAGGCCCTTACCTACTGGCCATGTCTATAACACCAGTCTGTTCCTGGCCATGGCTATAACACCAGTCTGTCCTATAGAGAGAGGACAGTAATACCTACTGGCCATGTCTATAACACCAGTCTGTTCCTGGTCATGTCTATAACACCAGTCTGTTACTGGCCATGTCTATAACACCAGTCTGTTCCTGGCCATGTCTATAACACCAGTCTGTTCTATAGAGGACAGTAATACCTACTGGCCTGGTCTATAACACCAGTCTGTTCCTGGCCATGTCTATAACACCAGTCTGTTCTATAGAGGACAGTAATATCTACTGGCCATGTCTATAACACCAGTCTGTTCCTGGCCATGTCTATAACACCAGTCTGTTCCTGGTCATGTCTATAACACCAGTCTGTTCTATAGAGGACAGTAATACCTACTGGCCATGACTATAACACCAGTCTGTTACTGGCCATGTCTATAACACCAGTCTGTTCCTGGTCATGTCTATAACACCAGTCTGTTCCTGGTCATGTCTATAACACCAGTCTGTTCCTGGCCATGTCTATAACACCAGTCTGTTCTATAGAGGGCAGTAATACCTACTGGTCATGTCTATAACACCAGTCTGTCCTATAGAGGACAGTAATACCTACTGGCCATGTCTATAACACCAGTCTGTTCCTGGCCAGGTCTATAACACCAGTCTGTTCTATAGAGGACAGTAATACCTACTGGCCATGTCTATAACACCAGTCTGTTCCTGGCCATGTCTATAACACCAGTCTGTTCCTGGCCATGTCTATAACACCAGTCTGTTCTATAGAGGACAGTAATACCTACTGGCCATGTCTATAACACCAGTCTGTTCCTGGCCAGGTCTATAACACCAGTCTGTTCTATAGAGGACAGTAATACCTACTGGCCATGTCTATAACACCAGTCTGTTCCTGGTCATGTCTATAACACCAGTCTGTTCTATGGAGGACAGTAATACCTACTGGCCTGGTCTATAACACCAGTCTGTTCCTGGTCATGTCTATAACACCAGTCTGTTCCTGGTCATGTCTATAACACCAGTCTGTTCTATGGAGGACAGTAATACCTACTGGCCTGGTCTATAACACCAGTCTGTTCCTGGTCATGACTATAACACCAGTCTGTTCTATGGAGGACAGTAATACCTACTGGCCATGTCTATAACACCAGTCTGTTCCTGGCCATGTCTATAACACCAGTCTGTTCTATAGAGGACAGTAATACCTACTGGCCATGTCTATAACACCAGTCTGTTCCTGGCCATGTCTATAACACCAGTCTGTTCTATAGAGGACAGTAATACCTACTGGCCAGGTCTATAACACCAGTCTGTTCTGGATCTACCAGGTATATGAATATGCTCTTGTCCTCTTCACTCTCTCTTCCAGAGATGCCATCATCACCAGTTCCATCAACTCCCTGACCAGCTTCTTCTCTGGCTTCGTCATCTTCTCCTTCCTGGGTTACATGTCCCATAAACACAGCGTGCCATTGGACAAGGTGGCCACAGACGGTCAGTATTCTTAGTGTTCTGGACAAGGTGACCACAGACGGTCAGACGGTCAGTATTCTTAATGTTCTGAACAAGGTGACCACAGACGGTCAGTATTCGTAGTGTTCTGGACAAGGTGACCACAGATGGTCAGTATTCTTAGTGTTCTGGACAAGGTGACCACAGACGGTCAGTATTCATAATGTTCTGAACAAGGTGACCACAGACGGTCAGTATTCGTAGTGTTCTGGTCAAGGTGACCACAGATGGTCAGTATTCATAATGTTCTGGACAAGGTGGCCACAGACGGTCAGTATTCTTAGTGTTCTGGACAAGGTGACCACAGATGGTCAGTAGTCGTAATGTTCTGGACAAGGTGACCACAGACGTTCAGTATTCTTAGTGTTCTGGTCAAGGTGACCACAGACGGTCAGTATTCGTAGTGTTCTGGTCAAGGTGACCACAGATGGTCAGTAGTCTTAATGTTCTGGACAAGGTGACCACAGACGGTCAGTATTCTTAGTGTTCTGGACAAGGTGACCACAGATGGTCAGTATTCTTAGTGTTCTGGACAAGGTGACCACAGACGGTCAGTAGTCTTAATGTTCTGGACAAGGTGACCACAGATGGTCAGTATTCTTAGTGTTCTGGACAAGGTGACCACAGACGGTCAGTATTCTTAGTGTTCTGGACAAGGTGACCACAGACGGTCAGTATTCTTAGTGTTCTGGTCAAGGTGACCACAGACGGTCAGTAGTCTTAGTGTTCTGGACAAGGTGACCACAGACGGTCAGTAGTCTTAGTGTTCTGGACAAGGTGACCACAGACGGTCAGTATTCTTAGTGTTCTGGACAAGGTGGCCACAGACAGTCAGTAGTCTTAGTGTTCTGGACAAGGTGACCACAGATGGTCAGTATTCTTAATGTTCTGGACAAGGTGACCACAGACGGTCAGTAGTCTTAATGTTCTGGACAAGGTGACCACAGATGGTCAGTATTCTTAGTGTTCTGGACAAGGTGACCACAGACGGTCAGTATTCTTAATGTTCTGGACAAGGTGGCCACAGACGGTCAGTATTCTTAGTGTTCTGGACAAGGTGACCACAGACGGTCAGTATTCTTAATGTTCTGGACAAGGTGACCACAGACGGTCAGTATTCTTAGTGTTCTGGACAAGGTGACCACAGACGGTCAGTATTCTTAGTGTTCTGGACAAGGTGACCACAGACGGTCAGTAGTCTTAGTGTTCTGGTCAAGGTGGCCACAGACGGTCAGTAGTCTTAGTGTTCTGGACAAGGTGACCACAGACGGTCAGTATTCTTAGTGTTCTGGTCAAGGTGACCACAGACGGTCAGTAGTCTAAGTGTCCTGGACAAGGTGACCACAGACGGTCAGTATTCTTAGTGTTCTGGTCAAGGTGACCACAGACGGTCAGTATTCTTAGTATTCTGGACAAGGTGACCACAGACGGTCAGTATTCGTAGTGTTCTGGACAAGGTGACCACAGACGGTCAGTATTCTTAGTGTTCTGGTCAAGGTGACCACAGACGGTCAGTATTCTTATTATTCTGGACAAGGTGACCACAGACGGTCAGTATTCGTAGTGTTCTGGACAAGGTGACCACAGACGGTCAGTATTCTTAGTGTTCTGGTCAAGGTGACCACAGACGGTCAGTATTCTTAGTATTCTGGACAAGGTGACCACAGACGGTCAGTATTCTTAGTGTTCTGGACAAGGTGACCACAGACGGTCAGTAGTCTTAATGTTCTGGACAAGGTGACCACAGACGGTCAGTATTCTTAGTGCTCTGGTCAAGGTGACCACAGATGGTCAGTAGTCTTAGTGTTCTGGACAAGGTGACCACAGACGGTCAGTAGTCTTAGTGTTCTGGTCAAGGTGACCACAGACGGTCAGTAGTCTTAGTGTTCTGGACAAGGTGACCACAGACGGTCAGTAGTCTTAGTGTTCTGGTCAAGGTGACCACAGACGGTCAGTAGTCTTAGTGTTCTGGACAAGGTGACCACAGACGGTCAGTAGTCTTAGTGTTCTGGTCAAGGTGACCACAGACGGTCAGTAGTCTTAGTGTTCTGGACAAGGTGACCACAGACGGTCAGTAGTCTTAGTGTTCTGGTCAAGGTGACCACAGATGGTCAGTAGTCTTAGTGTTCTGGTCAAGGTGACCACAGACGGTCAGTAGTCTTAGTGTTCTGGACAAGGTGACCACAGACGGTCAGTAGTCTTAGTGTTCTGGTCAAGGTGACCACAGATGGTCAGTAGTCTTAGTGTTCTGGTCAAGGTGACCACAGACGGTCAGTAGTCTTAGTGTTCTGGACAAGGTGACCACAGACGGTCAGTATTCTTAGTGCTCTGGTCAAGGTGACCACAGATGGTCAGTAGTCTTAGTATTCTGGACAAGGTGACCACAGACGGTCAGTAGTCTAAGTGTTCTGGACAAGGTGACCACAGACGGTCAGTAGTCTAAGTGTTCTGGACAAGGTGACCACAGACGGTCAGTAGTCTTAGTGTTCTGGACAAGGTGACCACAGACGGTCAGTAGTCTTAGTGTTCTGGACAAGGTGACCACAGACGGTCAGTAGTCTAAGTGTTCTGGACAAGGTGACCACAGACGGTCAGTAGTCTAAGTGTTCTGGACAAGGTGACCACAGACGGTCAGTATTCTTAATGTTCTGGACAAGGTGACCACAGACGGTCAGTAGTCTTAGTGTTCTGGACAAGGTGACCACAGACGGTCAGTAGTCTTAATGCTCCGCACTCTTTTCTCAGATAACGATGGAGACCTGAAATGATTGTTTTGTTCTTTATAAAAAGTAGTTAAATGTATTGACATTTCCAATAGATTTTTTCAGCCAATCATTATGTGTGTTGGGATCTCTAAATTGATGTCATGTCCACTTGTCTTTATGATGTGCAATATTAAATGTTGTTGATCAAAATGTTGATCAAAACAACCTGCTCTGGACTTGGTGTCAGGGCTGATTGGAAATCTATATGTGTTTATCAGCACAAATCAATCATGTGGTCTACATTGTCACCGCTGTTGGATTTGCTGCCTTCTTCAGACAAGTCTCCCATCACAAAATAGATGTTTGATTATTAACACCAGATAACTAAATCATTCATCTGTGTTGTTGTGTCCCATACAGGTCCTGGTCTGGTGTTCATCATCTACCCAGAGGCCATTGCAACATTACCAGGATCCTCAGTGTGGGCAGTCATCTTCTTCATCATGTTGCTAACTCTGGGCATCGACAGTGCTGTGAGTACACCGCTCAGCATTATAGAACAAACTATGAACTGATCAACCTCCAGTTTCTGAGGTGACAACATGCTATAGGCTAGCGGTGACAAACCCTACTCCTGGGGAGCTAATAGGTGTGCAGGCTTTGGTCCGACACAGCAGGATCAGGACTGGCTAATCCTGCTATAGGTAAAGTGCACGGACCAAGTTCAGCTAAATTATGGTGCTCTATGTTCTGTGTTCTCTGTTCTCTGTTCTGTGTTCGGTGTTCTCTGTTCTGTGTTCTGTGTTCTATGTTCTGTGCTCTGTGTTCTCTGTTCTATGTTCTGTGCTCTGTGTTCTGTGTTCTCTGTTCTGTGCTCTGTGTTCTGTGCTCTGTCTCTGGTCTCTAGATGGGAGGGATGGAGTCAGTGATCACAGGATTGATGGATGAGTTCAAGTTTCTCCACAAACACCGGGAACTCTTCACCCTCATTCATCGTTGTGTCCACCTTCCTCATCACTGTTCTGTGTCACTAATGTAAGTGGACGAAAAAGGATGTGTGCGTAAGTTACTCGTCAAGCATCTAGGAATTTGCATGAAGACACATGGCTAATATAAGAGACATCAAATGGAACCTCTCCTCTCCTCTCCTCTCCTCCTCCTCTCCTCTCCTCGCCTCTCCTCTCCTCTCCTCTCATTCCTCTCCTTCCTCTCCTTCTCCTCTCCTCTCCTCTCCTCTCCTCTCCTCTCCTCTCCTCTCCTCTCCTTCCTCCCCTTCCCCTCCCTCTCTCTCTCCTCTCCTCCCCTCCCCTCTCCTCTCTTCCTCTCTCTCCATCCCCTCCCCTCTCCTCGTCCTCCTCCTCTCCCTCCTCCTCTCCTCTCTCTCTCCTCTCCTCTCCTCTCCCTCTCCTCTC
>NW_022261979.1:9970893-10003393 GCF_002021735.2 Oncorhynchus kisutch | reverse complement strand
GGAGGAGGAGGAGGTGAGGAGTGAGGAGGAGGGAGGGAGGAAGAGGTGAGGAGGAGGAGGGAGGGAGGGAGGAGGGAGGGAGGAGGAGGAGGAGGGAGGGAGGAGGAGGGAGGGAGGAGGAGGAGGAGGTGAGGAGGGAGGGAGGAGGGAGGGAGGAAGAGGTGAGGGGTGAGGAGGGAGGAGGAGGAGGAGGAGGTGAGGAGTGAGGAGGAGGGAGGGAGGGAGGAGGTGAGGAGGGAGGAGGAGGGAGGGAGGGAGGAGGAGAAGGGAGGGAGGAGGTGAGGAGGGAGGAGGAGGAGGTGAGGAGTGAGGAGGAGGGAGGGAGGAAGAGGTGAGGAGGGGAGACTCTTAGCTCTTCATGGCCATCCAAGCTGATGCCCCATTAGGCCATTGATAGGGTCTGATGGGATATCAGTCTGGATCTTCCTCTGCTGTGCCGCCATGCAACACTACCTCATTAGCTGTCAGAGGACCGGGAGGTAAAACGCCTTCTCTGGTGTGTTTCTGCCACTCAGAGTGTATGGTCCGTATTACTATTTAGTGTTTAGGTGTTTGGAGTGGACAGAGACACATTACATACAAATAATAGTGTATTGATATTGAATATCTGAGGTCAACATCCCAGTCTGTGGTGTAAAGATTGATGGGTTTTTGGGGGGGGGTCTGTTGTGCTTCTGATGATACTTGGATGTCAGAAATATAAGCTAGGCCCGATGGAAGATTCCCTTGTGCCGTGTCTTTCAATTCTAACTTAAAGGGATAGTACACCCAAAATGACAAAACGACACATTGGTTTCCTAACCCCGTAAAACAGTCTACGGACGAGGTTTGACATCAATCCATACTTTGGTTTTTATTTCCCCTGGCATTGTTTTCCGCGCGCTAATGCGTTAGCATTTGTGTCACAAATCCCATTCAAGTCGTGGCTACCGATAATAGCATTTCTCTAGCATCCTTTTCAAATCAGCCCAAAGTATCTCAAATTGATTGTGGAGGCCCAACAAAGTCCCTTATAAGATAGTTTTCCATCCAAGTGACGCCAGATTTTCATGCGAATATTTAAAAAAATGGGGCATAATTTGCATAAAAACAAAATGCTAATTTTGCCGCCAGAGGTGTGTTCACCTCACGTTGACTTGTTGCAGATAGACGGCTGTGTTTACCTCACGTTGACTTGTTGCAGATAGACGGCTGTGTTCACCTCACGTTGACTTGTTGCAGATAGACGGCTGTGTTTACCTCACGTTGACTTGTTGCAGATAGACGGCTGTGTTCACCTCACGTTGACTTGTTGCAGATAGACAGCTGTGTTCACCTCACGTTGACTTGTTGCAGATAGACGGCTGTGTTTACCTCACGTTGACTTGTTGCAGATAGACGGCTGTGTTTACCTCACGTTGACTTGTTGCAGATAGACGGCTGTGTTCACCTCACGTTGACTTGTTGCAGATAGACGGCTGTGTTTACCTCACGTTGACTTGTTGCAGATAGACGGCTGTGTTTACCTCACGTTGACTTGTTGCAGATAGACGGCTGTGTTTACCTCACGTTGACTTGTTGCAGATAGACGGCTGTGTTCACCTCACGTTGACTTGTTGCAGATAGACGGCTGTGTGTGATGATGTAGTGCACATTACAATAACTTTTGATGTTCAATTCCCATGTACTGAAACCAAAAATGGATTCCCATCACATTTTCAACCTTACTGACGATTTTGTCACAACAAATGTGGCGTCATATGGTATGTGTGTCGGGTGACGCAGGGATGTGTGTGTGTGTGTGTGTGTGTGCCCACTCTGGTCTTGACACGTGTGCTCTAGTCAACAGTGCAGGTAGGCTACCTTCAGAGATTATCTAGTCAACAGTGCAGGTAGACTACCTTCAGAGATAATCTAGTCAACAGTGCTGGTAGACTACCTTCAGAGATTATCTAGTCAACAGGGCAGGTAGGCTACCTTCAGAGATTATCTAGTCAACAGTGCTGGTAGACTACCTTCAGAGATTATCTAGTCAACAGTGCAGGTAGGCTACCTTCAGAGATAATCTAGTCAACAGTGCAGGTAGGCTACCTTCAGAGATTATCTAGTCAACAGTGCTGGTAGACTACCTTCAGAGATTATCTAGTCAACAGTGCAGGTAGAGGTATCTCCTTCAGAGATAATCAATGGATAAGAGATAGATTTGTATTTGTCAAACGGCAGCCAAGCCTCAATCATCACCAGAATAAGACCCTCTGTGTTTATTGAAAAGGCTCATTAAAAGCTCATCACCGTATTTTCGTCTTTCCTTTACACTTTCTTGAGTGTGCCACTACAGTACGACGAGCAACTTGCTTTGCTCAGACAACATTGAAGTTATCTGAGAGCCCACAGGCATTGATTTACAATAACGTCTCCAGAGTGAATTCAGGTTAAAAAAGAACGTCTCCAAAGCTCACTTCTGGTTTAGACTGCTAGTCTGATCTACTATACTGCTGTTCAGGGGGTCCAGACAGTGCTGTGTGTGTGTGTGTGTGTGTGTGTGTGTGTGTGTGTGTGTGTGTGTGTGTGTGTGTGTGTGTGTGTGTGTGTGTGTGTGTGTGTGTGTGTGTGTCTGTGCGTGCATGCGTGTGCATTCATGTGTGTGTTTGTGTATGTGTGTGTGTGTGTGTGCGTGTGCGTGTGCATTCATGTGTGTGTTTGTGTATGTCTAACCAGCCTTGTGGCTCGGGGGTCAGTGTGGTCAGCTTGCTGCCCTGCCGTGGTGGCCTCAGCCTGGGAGGGCAGACTACTTTAGCCCCAGGCTTCTCCGGGCCTTTTCCCTGGCTCCATCTCTACTGACAGGTGGCTGTGGCACCCTGTGCCCTCCACAGGAACAGCTGCCTGCTCTCCATAGGCTCCAGTCACATTGGGATTATGCCTGGGCTTTGAGAAGTGCCTCCCAGGCAAGGAACAAAGAGAGAAGGTTGAGTGAGGAGAAGCCTAGATGAGGAAAGGGACTGGATGCTGGTGGTATTAAACACGCTACCAGAATGTTAATATCCTTGTATTTCCAATGTACTGTCGTTTCCTCAGAACGAGAGAACACAAAGACAACTATTGTTCATCCACAATGTTTCCTGTCTGCTGTGGTAGAAACCTCCCCTTTCCCTCTACTCTGTGAATGACCACTCAAGGGTTTTGATCAGGTTAAGGGTTCAATTCGAATTGAAGGTAGTCAATTCAGAAAGTGATTTTGATTTTAAACTTCAAAAATGAAAAGAAAACCTTTTAAAAATAAATAGCTTTTACTTTTAAATCTATTGAGAATCGATGGTCTTTAAAAATAAATAGCTTTTACTTTTAAATCTATTGGAAATCGATGGTCTTTAAAAATAAATAGCTTTTACTTTTAAATCTATTGGAAATCGATGGTCTTTAAAAATAAATAGCTTTTACTTTTAAATCTATTGAGAATCGATGGTCTTTAAAAATAAATAGCTTTTACTTTTAAATCTATTGAAAATCGATGGTCTTTAAAAATAAATAGCTTTTACTTTTAAATCTATTGGAAATCGATGGTCTTTAAAAATAAATAGCTTTTACTTTTAAATCTATTGGAAATCGATGGTCTTTAAAAATAAATAGCTTTTACTTTTAAGTCTATTGGAAATCGATGGTCTTTAAAAATAAATAGCTTTTACTTTTAAATCTATTGAAAATCGATGGTCTTTAAAAATAAATAGCTTTTACTTTTAAATCTATTGAAAATCGATGGTCTTTAAAAATAAATAGCTTTTACTTTTAAGTCTATTGGAAATCGATGGTCTTTAAAAATAAATAGCTTTTACTTTTAAATCTATTGAAAATCGATGGTCTTTAAAAATAAATAGCTTTTACTTTTAAATCTATTGAAAATCGATGGTCTTTAAAAATAAATAGCTTTTACTTTTAAGTCTATTGGAAATCGATGGTCTTTAAAAATAAATAGCTTTTACTTTTAAATCTATTGAGAATCGATGGTCTTTAAAAATAAAAAATAAAAAATAAATAACTTCCTGAATTGACAGCTTCCAATTTGAATTGACCCCGACCCTGGTTTTAATGACGGACCGTCACACGTTTTTAACTGCTATGGTTTGAACTCTTCCCTTCAGGAGTGGACCGGTTCAGTGACGACATCGAGGAGATGATCGGACAGAGACCAGGTCTGTACTGGAGACTGTGCTGGAAGTTCGTCAGCCCGTGTTTCCTCCTGGTGAGTGTCATATAATAATAATAAATAAATAAATAATAAATAAATAATATCATATAAAGAGAGAAACACCATCAAACATGTCAAGTATTTTTTTTGTTTACCTGGTGCAAAATGGAACCAGGTGAATAAGTCCACATGCAGCTCTCAGTCATGCACACCAAGGTCTAGGCATTAACTACAGTTTGCTAGCTTCAGTAGAGGCTAGTCCATAAGTGTCCTTATGACAGCTCTCAGTCATGCACACCAAGGTCTAGTCACTAACTACAGTTTGCTAGCTTCAGTAGAGGCTAGTCCATAAGTGTCCTTATGACAGCTCTCAGTCATGCACACCAAGGTCTAGTCACTAACTACAGTTTGCTAGCTTCAGTAGAGGCTGGTCCATAAGTGTCCTTATGACAGCTCTCAGTCATGCACACCAAGGTCTAGGCACTAACTACAGTTTGCTAGCTTCAGTAGAGGCTAGTCCATAAGTGTCCTTATGACAGCTCTCAGTCATGCACACCAAGGTCTAGGCATTAACTACAGTTTGCTAGCTTCAGTAGAGGCTGGTCCATAAGTGTCCTTATGACAGCTCTCAGTCATGCACTCCAAGGTCTAGGCACTAACTACAGTTTGCTAGATTCAGGAGAGGCTAGTCCATAAGTGTCCTTATGGCAGCTCTCAGTCATGCACTCCAAGGTCTAGGCACTAACTACAGTTTTCTAGCTTCAGTAGAGGCTAGTCCATAAGTGTCCTTATGACAGCTCTCAGTCATGCACACCAAGGTCTAGGCACTAACTACAGTTTTCTAGCATCAGGAGAGGCTAGTCCATAAGTGTCCACATGCAGCTCTCAGTCATGCACACCAAGGTCTAGTCACTAACTACAGTTTTCTAGCATCAGGAGAGGCTAGTCCATAAGTGTCCTTATGACAGCTCTCAGTCATGCACACCAAGGTCTAGGCACTAACTACAGTTTTCTAGCTTCAGTAGAGGCTGGTCCATAAGTGTCCTTATGACAGCTCTCAGTCATGCACACCAAGGTCTAGGCACTAACTACAGTTTGCTAGCTTCAGTAGAGGCTGGTCCATAAGTGTCCTTATGACAGCTCTCAGTCATGCACACCAAGGTCTAGGCACTAACTACAGTTTGCTAGCTTCAGTAGAGGCTAGTCCATAAGTGTCCTTATGACAGCTCTCAGTCATGCACACCAAGGTCTAGGCACTAACTACAGTTTGCTAGCTTCAGTAGAGGCTAGTCCATAAGTGTCCTTATGACAGCTCTCAGTCATGCACACCAAGGTCTAGGCATTAACTACAGTTTTCTAGCTTCAGGAGAGGCTAGTCCATAAGTGTCCTTATGACAGCTCTCAGTCATGCACACCAAGGTCTAGGCATTAACTACAGTTTTCTAGCTTCAGTAGAGGCTAGTCCACAAGTGTCCTTATGACAGCTCTGTCATGCACACCAAGGTCTAGGCACTAACTGCAGTTTGCTAGCTTCAGGAGAGGCTGGTCCATAAGTGTCCTTATGACAGCTCTGTCATGCACACCAAGGTCTAGGCATTAACTACAGTTTGCTAGCTTCAGGAGAGGCTGGTCCATAAGTGTCATTATGACAGCTCTGTCATGCACACCAAGCTCTAGGCACTAACTACAGTTTGCTAGCTTCAGTAGAGGCTGGTCCATAAGTGTCATTATGACTTGAAACATGAAAGTGTCCTAACCCCAAAACCCTCTGTTTCCCAGTTCATGGTGGTGGTGAGCTTCGCGACCTTTAACCCTCCTAACTACGGGACGTACACGTTTCCCATATGGGCCAACATGATTGGCTGGTGCTTGGCTATATCCTCCATGACCATGGTGCCTCTCTATGCCATCTACAAGATGTGCACCTTACCTGGAAAGTTCTGTGATGTAAGTCTGGTTTATATAAGTCTGGTTTATATAAGTCTGGTTTATATAAGTCTGGTTTATACAAGTGGGAAGTCTGGTTTATATAAGTCTGGTTTATATAAGTCTGGTTTATACAAGTGGGAAGTCTGGTTTATATAAGTCTGGTTTATATAAGTCTGGTTTATACAAGTGGGAAGTCTGGTTTATATAAGTCTGGTTTATTTAAGTCTGGTTTATATAAGTCTGGTTTATACATGTGGGAAGTCTGGTTTATATAAGTCTGGTTTATATAAGTCTGGTTTATACAAGTGGGAAGTCTGGTTTATATAAGTCTGGTTTATATAAGTCTGGTTTATATACGTGGGAAGTCTGGTTTGTATTGATATATGCTGCTATGGTGATTTAGCAGACACCTTTAACCAAAGTGATGCCCACTTTTATCAACATCAATGCACAGAAATGTCAACACTGACAGTGACACATATTTATTCGGTAGGTGAGCAATATGGTTGGTGAGCTATAACATCACCAGCAAATCTGAATATCCCAGCTTGGTAATTAATGCACAATGATTTGAATAATGAAGACAAGTTAGTTTCTTTGGTAAGTGATTCCCGTCCTGTCTTCCTGTAGAGACTGGCCTACGCCATTACGCCTGAGCACGAACACCACCTGGTGGATAACGGAGAAGTTAGGAGGTTTACGGTAAGCTGCTCTTCACTGCTTACTTGACGTTACTTAACCTCCCCTACTTATCTTACCTTACCTTACCCTACCTTACCTTACCCTACCTTACCTTACCCTACCCTACCTTACCCTACCTTACCTTACCCTACCCTACCCTACCTTACCTTACCCTACCCTACCTTACCTTACCTTACCCTACCTTACCTTACCTTACCATACCTTACATTACCTCCCCTACTTATCTTACCCTACCTTACCTTACCTCCCCTACTTATCTTACCCTACCTTACCTTTCCTCCCCTACTTATCTTACCCTACCTTACCTTACCTCCCCTACTTATCTTACCCTACCTTACCTTACCTCCCCTACTTATCTTACCTTACCTTACCTTACCTCCCCTACTTATCTTACCCTACCTTACCTTACCTCCCCTGCTTATCTTACCCTACCTTACCTTACCTCCCCTACTTATCTTACCTTACCTTACCCTACCCTACCCTACCTTACCTTACCTTACCTTACCTTACCTTACCTTACCTTACCTTACCTTACCCTACCTTACCTTACCTCCCCTACTTATATTACCTTACCTTACCCTACCTTACCTTACCTTACCTTATCTTACCTTACCTTGCCTTACCTTACCTTACCCTACCTTACCTTACCCTACCTTACCTTACCATACCTTACCCTACCTTACCTTACCCTACCTTACCTTACCTTACCTTACTTTACCTTACCTTACCTTACCCTACCTTACCTTACCCTACCCTACCCTACCTTACCTAACTTACCTTACCTTACCCTACCTTACCCTACCTTACCTAACTTACCTTACCTTACCTTACCTTACCTTACCTTACCTTACCCTACTCTACCTTAGCCTACCTTACCTTACATTTCCTTACCCTACCTTACCCTGCCTTACCCTGCCTTACCTTACCCCACCTTACCTTACCTTACTTTACCTTACTTTACCTTACCTTACATTACCTTACCCCACCTTACCTTACCCTACCTTACCTTACCTTACCCTACCTTACCTTACCTTACCCTACCTTACCTTACCCTACCTTATCTTACCTTACCCTACCTTACCTTACCTTACCATACCATACCTTACCTTACCTTACCTTACCCCACCTTACCTTACCTTACCTTACCTTATCCCACCTTACCTTACCTTACCCTACCTTACCTTACCCTACCTTACCTTACCCTACCCTACCTTACCTTACCTTACCTTACCTTACCTTACCTTACCTTACCTTAACCCACCTTACCTTACCCCACCTTACCCTACCTTACCCTACCTTACCTTACCCCACCTTACCCTTACCTTACCCTACCTTACCCCACCTTACCTTACCTTATCTTACCTTGCCTTACCCTACCTTACCTTACCTTACCTTACCTTACCTTACCTACCTTACCTTACCTTACCTTACCTTACCCCACCTTACCCTGCCTTACCTTACCTTACCCTACCTTACCTTACCCTACCTTACCCCACCTTACCTTACCTTATCTTACCTTGCCTTACCCTACCTTACCTTACCTTACCTTACCTTACCTTACCTTACCCCACCTTACCCTACCTTACCTTACCTTACCTTACCTTACCTTACCTTACTCTACCCTACCCTACCCTACTCTACCCTACCCTACCCTACCTTACCTTACCTTACCTTACTCTACCCTACCTTACCCCACCTTACCTTACCCTACCTTACCTTACCCTACCTTACCCCACCTTACCCTACCCTACCTTACCTTACCCTACCTCACCTTACCTTACCATACTCTACCCTACCCTACCCTACCCTACCCTACCTTACCCCACCTTACCTTACCCTACCTCACCCTACCTTACCCCACCTTACCTTACCCTACCTTACCTTACCCTACTTTACCCCACCTTACCTTACCCCACCTTACCCTACCTTACCTTACCTTACCTTACTCTACCCTACCCTACCCTACCCTACCCTACCCTACCTTACCTTACCTTACCCTACCTTACCTTACTCTACCCTACCTTACCCCACCTTACCTTACCCTACCTTACCTTACCTTACCCTACCTTACCCCACCTTACCCTACCCTACCTTACCTTACCCTACCTTACCCTACCCTACCTTACCCTACCTTACTCTACCTCACCTTACCTTTCCCTACCTTACCTTACCTAACCCTACCTTACCTTACCTTACCCTACCTTACCCTACCTTACCCTACCTTACCTTACCCCACCTTACCCTACCTTACCCTACCTTACCTTACCCTACCCTACCTTACCTTACCCTACCTTACCTTACCCTACCTTACCTTACCTTACCCTACCTTACCTTACCCTACCTTATCTTACCTTACCCTACCTTACCTTACCTTACCCTACCCTACCTTACCTTACCTTACCTTACCTTACCCCACCTTACCTTACCTTACCTTATCCCACCTTACCTTACCTTACCCTACCTTACCCTACCCTACCTTACCCTACCTTACTCTACCTCACCTTACCTTTCCCTACCTTACCTTACCCTACCTTACCTTACCTTACCTTACCCTACCTTACCTTGCCTTACCTTACCCCACCTTACCCTACCTTACCCTACCTTACCTTACCCTACCCTACCTTACCTTACCTTACCCCACCTTACCTTATCTTACCTTACCTTACCCCTCCTTACCCTACCTTACCCAACCTTACCTTACCCCACCTTACCCTACCTTACCTTACTCTACCTTACCTTACCCTACCTTACCCCACCTTACCTTACCTTATCTTACCTTACCTTACCTTACCCTACCTTACCTTACCTTACCTTACCCTACCTTACCTTACCTTACTCTACTCTACTCTACTCTACCCTAACCTACCCTACCCTACCCTACCCTACCCTACCCTACCTTACCCTACCTTACCTTACCTACCTTACCCTACCTACCTACCTTACCCTACCTTATCTTACCTTACCCTACCTTACCTTACCTTACCATACCATACCTTACCTTACCTTACCTTACCCCACCTTACCTTACCTTACCTTACCTTATCCCACCTTACCTTACCTTACCCTACCTTACCTTACCCTACCTTACCTTACCCTACCCTACCTTACCTTACCTTACCTTACCTTACCTTACCTTACCTTACCTTAACCCACCTTACCTTACCCCACCTTACCCTACCTTACCCTACCTTACCTTACCCCACCTTACCCTTACCTTACCCTACCTTACCCCACCTTACCTTACCTTATCTTACCTTGCCTTACCCTACCTTACCTTACCTTACCTTACCTTACCTTACCTTACCTTACCTTACCTTACCTTACCCCACCTTACCCTGCCTTACCTTACCTTACCCTACCTTACCTTACCCTACCTTACCCCACCTTACCTTACCTTATCTTACCTTGCCTTACCCTACCTTACCTTACCTTACCTTACCTTACCTTACCCCACCTTACCTTACCTTACCTTACCTTACCTTACCCCACCTTACCTTACCCTACCTTACCCTACCCTACCTTACCCCACCTTACCCTACCCTACCTTACCTTACCCTACCTCACCTTACCTTACCATACTCTACCCTACCCTACCCTACCCTACCCTACCTTACCCCACCTTACCTTACCCTACCTCACCCTACCTTACCCCACCTTACCTTACCCTACCTTACCTTACCCTACTTTACCCCACCTTACCTTACCCCACCTTACCCTACCTTACCTTACCTTACCTTACTCTACCCTACCCTACCCTACCCTACCCTACCCTACCCTACCCTACCTTACCTTACCTTACCCTACCTTACCTTACTCTACCCTACCTTACCCCACCTTACCTTACCCTACCTTACCTTACCTTACCCTACCTTACCCCACCTTACCCTACCCTACCTTACCTTACCCTACCTTACCCTACCCTACCTTACCCTACCTTACTCTACCTCACCTTACCTTTCCCTACCTTACCTTACCTAACCCTACCTTACCTTACCTTACCCTACCTTACCCTACCTTACCCTACCTTACCTTACCCCACCTTACCCTACCTTACCCTACCTTACCTTACCCTACCCTACCTTACCTTACCCTACCTTACCTTACCCTACCTTACCTTACCTTACCCTACCTTACCTTACCCTACCTTATCTTACCTTACCCTACCTTACCTTACCTTACCCTACCCTACCTTACCTTACCTTACCTTACCCCACCTTACCTTACCTTACCTTATCCCACCTTACCTTACCTTACCCTACCTTACCCTACCCTACCTTACCCTACCTTACTCTACCTCACCTTACCTTTCCCTACCTTACCTTACCCTACCTTACCTTACCTTACCTTACCCTACCTTACCTTGCCTTACCTTACCCCACCTTACCCTACCTTACCCTACCTTACCTTACCCTACCCTACCTTACCTTACCTTACCCCACCTTACCTTATCTTACCTTACCTTACCCCTCCTTACCCTACCTTACCCAACCTTACCTTACCCCACCTTACCCTACCTTACCTTACTCTACCTTACCTTACCCTACCTTACCCCACCTTACCTTACCTTATCTTATCTTACCTTACCTTACCTTACCCTACCTTACCTTACCTTACCTTACCCTACCTTACCTTACCTTACTCTACTCTACTCTACTCTACCCTAACCTACCCTACCCTACCCTACCCTACCCTACCCTACCCTACCCTACCCTACCTTACCTTACCTTACCTTACCCTACCTTACCTTACTCTACCCTACCTTGCCCCACCTTACCTTACCCTACCTTACCTTACCTTACCCTACCTTACCCCACCTTACCCTAACCTACCTTACCTTACCCTACCTTACCTTACCTTACTCTACCCTACCTTACCCCACCTTACCTTACCCTACCTTACCTCACCCTACCTTACCCCACCTTACCTTACCCTACCTTACCTTACCCTACCTTACCTTACCCCACCTTACCCTACCTTACCTTACCTTACCTTACTCTACTCTACCCTACCCTACCCTACCCTACCCTACCCTACCCTACCCTACCCTACCCTACCTTACCTTACCTTACTCTACCCTACCTTACCCTACCTTACCCTACCTTACCTTACCCTACCTTACCTTACCTTACCTTACCTTACCTTACCTTACCCTACCCTACCTTACCCTACCTTACCTTACCCCACCTTACCCTACCTTACCCTACCTTACCTTACCCTACCCTACCTTACCTTACCCTACCTTACCTTACCTTACCTTACTCTACCTTAGTGTATTTATTGTCCTTTCCCATTGGTTTCCACAGCTCCAACACTGGATGGTGATCTGAGCCCAGGAAGAAGACAGGGGTCCGTTCACATGGAGGATGGATGGATAGAGAGAGGGAGGGAGGGAGGGATGGATAGAGAGAGGGAGGGAGGGAGGGAGGGAGAGAGGGAGGGAGGGAGGGAGGGAGGGAGGGAGGGAGGGAGGGAGGGAGAGAGGGAGGGAGGGAGGGAGGGAGGGAGGGAGGGAGGGAGGGAGGGAGGGAGGGAGGGAGGGAGGGAGGGAGGGAGAGAGAGGGATGGATAGAGAGAGGGAGGGAGGGAGGGGTGGATAGAGAGAGGGAGGGAGGGATGGATAGAGAGAGGGAGGGAGGGATGGATGGATAGAGAGAGGGAGGGAGGGAGGGAGGGAGGGAGGGAGGGAGGGAGGGAGGGAGGGAGGGAGGGAGGGAGGGAGGGAGGGAGGGAGGGAGGGATAGAGAGAGAGAGAGAGAGAGAGAGGGAGGGATGGATAGAGAGAGAGAGGGAGGGAGGGATAGAGAGAGAGAGGGAGGGATGGATGGATAGAGAGAGAGAGGGAGGGAGGGAGGGATAGAGAGAGAGAGGGAGGGATGGATAGAGAGAGAGGGAGGGAGGGATAGAGAGAGGGAGGGAGGGATGGATGGATGGATAGAGAGAGAGAGAGAGGGAGGGAGGGATAGAGAGAGAGAGGGAGGGAGTGATAGAGAGAGGGAGGGAGGGAGGGAGGGAGGGAGGGAGGGAGGGAGGGAGGGAGGGAGGGAGGGAGGGAGGGAGGGAGGGAGGGAGAGAGGGAGGGAGGGATGGATAGAGAGAGGGAGGGAGGGATGGATGGATAGAGAGAGGGAGTGATGGATGGATAGAGAGAGAGAGGGAGGGAGGGAGGGATAGAGAGAGGGCGGGAGGGATGGATAGAGTGAGTGATGGATGGCTAGAGAGAGGGAAGGTTGGATGGATGGATAGAGGGAGTGATGGAGGGATAGAGTGAGGGATGGATAGCTAGAAGGAGGCACAGCAGACATGTGAACAGAGTTTATCCCGTAACAAGAGGAGAGAGAAGTGTTTGAAATGCCAACCAAGCTGTCAAATCGTAGTGGTCTTTAATTTCCTCAATGGACGTGTGGTTGTGTGCTGTGATCTAGATCAGGATGTTAGTGACGTTTGGTCAAAATATCAATCTTAAACAATGACTGTTATGATTAAAGATAATACACCAATATATTCATGTTTATTTTGTGAGCTGAGAAAAATCTGAGCATTTGGTTTAGTGTAAAATCCTGATGACAAAATATGATATGATAATCTGTTGTAGAGGTAACTAAGAGAAATAGTATTTATCAAAATATGATATGATAATCTGTTGTAGAGGTAACTAAGAGAAATAGTATTTATTACAGAAACAACACAGCCAATAACTAAAGGACATGACTGTATCTAACTGTATCTGAAAGTGTACATGTTTTAAGTTACGTTGCTGACAACATATACCTGTCATATAGCAAGCAAGCTTTCTATATTTAGCCAACCGTTTCCTTTTGACACTTCAAAAATGTGTTGTTTGTTACTTCTCTTCTGAAAATGTTTTCAAATGTACCGGGGGGGTCCGAAACGATTGACACCCTTGATAAAGATGAGAAAAAATAAATATTAAATAAATTATTTAAATACTGAGCTATATTGTATGCTAATTTTTTTTCGTTCATTATTTTATACTAATACAATTGCTCAGAGAAAGATAATTTTGTTTAAACTTTTTCCTCAAAGGTTGGCGTCAAAATAATTGACACACACGTCTCGGTTCTGGGTAAAGTTCATGATGCCGTTGACCTTGTTATTAACAAGGATCCCAGGACGAATGGAGGCTAAATAGCCCCATAACATCACAGATCCACCACCATGTTTGACAGTAGGTAAAGAGCTCTATTTTCATGTCAACCAACAGATGTATACACCTGTAATTTGATACATGGCACTGGCACATGGACTGGAAACCGGTGCTTTGGTCAGATGACATGGAAATAAATATCTCTGGCCACGTACACCAGTGGTGGGCGTGGCGTTGACCATGAGAATGCACAAGCAGAGAAGAATAAATAAAAAAATATTGTGCTGGATCTTTGATGCTATGGGACTAAATAGCTTCCACTGGTCCTGGGATCCTTGTTAAGGTCAACAGCATCATGATCTTTACCCAGAACCAAGACATTTTAGATAAAAACCCTGGTTGTCTCTGTTACGAGGCTGAAACTTGGTCACAAGTAGATCTTCCAGCAAGACAATAACCCCAAGCACACGTCAAAATCCACAAAGAAATGATTCATTGGCCACAAAAATCAACATTTTTTGCAATGGCCCTCTCAGTCTCCAGACTCGAACCCCATTGAAAACCTGTGGTGTGAATTGAAGAGAGCCGGTCCATAAGCACGGACAGAGGATATCAAGGATCTGAAAGGATTCTGTATGGAGGACTGTTCTAAGATCCCTCACAATGTGTTCTAGAATCTCAGAAAACATTCTAGAATAAGTGCATCTAGCACTGCATCTCAGTGCTAGAGGTGTCACTACAGACACCCTGGTTCAATTCCAGGCTGTGTATCACGTGTATCACAACTGGCCGTGATTGGGAGTCCCATAGGGTGGTGCACGATTGGCCCAGCATCTCTAAAACTCTAAACTCTAAAATCTCTCTCTTTCTTTAAAAAAGTGATCGCAATATGTACGACTTTCAAGACAGCCTCTAAGACAGCCCCTAAGACAGCCCCTAAGACAGCATGCTAATTGTCTCAAGCCCTGTGTTCCATTTACCCAATGAATATGACCAATACAGTCCATTATTAATACAATGGACAGTTAGAAAAACATACATCTTTGTCCCTCCATAAATAACTAGCCGTATTAAATGGACTGACCTCAACCCAATAGCACCCTATTCCCTATATAGTGCACTGCTTTTGACCAGAGCCCCAGTCAAAAATAGTTCCCTGAATAGGGAATAGGGTGCATCCAACATGATAGTTTTAGTGCAATACTGTAGTGCACTAGAATCCAAGTAAACCAAAGACAATTGACATGGACACAGAGCTATATATAATTAGGGGGGGTTATATAGTGCTGTTTCTCTATATTCTCTGTATGGGGAACTTGTACAAGGTGTGAAATTGAAAATCATTTTTTTTTTTTTTTTTGCATATCTAGTTCCCCTGAGAGTGGGCAGAACAAAATATTTTCACCTTGTCGTCTCGGGGATTCGATCCGGAAAATCTTTCAATTGCAGGCCCAAACGCTCCTAATCCACCAGGCTACCTGCCTGATCTATGGTTCCCCTGTTACAGAGATAATATACAGTTAATGAAGATGTCTTATTGACTGGCACAACGCCTCTATTTGGCCTAGATCATCTGTGTGTTTGTATTGATTTGTAGGCTACGTGTGCCTTTAAATTTTTTTTTTGTAGTTCTGTCCTTGATCTGTTCTTGTCTATTAATGTTCTTTGTTATGTCATGTTCTGTGTTGGAACCCCAGGAAGAGGAGCTGCTGCTTTAGCAGTAACTAATGGAGATCCTAATAAAACACCAAGATGTCTTGGAGTAACATGGTCATAGCTCTCCATCGTACGTCTCTTAACAGGCTATTTGGAAACAGAAACAGCTAACAGACAATTATCTGAGTTTCTCTACAAAGCACATCAGGTTGAATTGTTAACAGGAATGTTTTAAAATATTCAATACTGTTTAAAAACAGCTTTTATTTAATTTAAAATGACATATGTACTGTAATCTATTACGTGTATTCTGTATACTGTATTTGTGTCATTTAAATGTATCTTTTAGAGGGGCTTCTATTGTCTTGAGATGGTATCAAATGTATCTTTTAGAGGGGCTTCTATTGTCTTGAGATGGTATCAAATGTAACTTTTAGAGGGGCTTCTATTGTCTTGAGATGGTATCAAATGTATCTTTTAGAGGGGCTTCTATTGTCTTGAGATGGTATCAAATGTATCTTTTAGAGGGGCTTCTATTGTCTTGAGATGGTATCAAATGTATCTTTTAGAGGGGCTTCTATTGTCTTGAGATGGTATCAAATGTATCTTTTAGAGGGGCTTCTATTGTCTTGAGATGGTATCAAATGTATCTTTTAGAGGGGCTTCTATTGTCTTGAGATGGTATCAAATGTATCTTTTAGAGGGGCTTCTATTGTCTTGAGATGGTATCAAATGTATCTTTTAGAGGGGCTTCTATTGTCTTGAGATGGTATCAAATGTATCTTTTAGAGGGGCTTCTATTGTCTTGAGATGGTATCAAATGTATCTTTTAGAGGGGCTTCTATTGTCTTGAGATGGTATCAAATGTATCTTTTAGAGGGGCTTCTATTGTCTTGAGATGGTATCAAATGTATCTTTTAGAGGGGCTTCTATTGTCTTGAGATGGTATCAAATGTATCTTTTAGAGGGGCTTCTATTGTCTTGAGATGGTATCAAATGTATCTTTTAGAGGGGCTTCTATTGTCTTGAGATGGTATCAAATGTATCTTTTAGAGGGGCTTCTATTGTCTTGAGATGGATTTTTTTTTTTTTTTTTTTCACCTTTGTTTAACCAGGTAGGCTAGTTGAGAACACCTTTATTTAACCAGGTAGGCTAGTTGAGAACACCTTTATTTAACCAGGTAGGCTAGTTGAGAACACCTTTATTTAACCAGGTAGGCTAGTTGAGAACACCTTTATTTAACCAGGTAGGCTAGTTGAGAACACCTTTATTTAACCAGGTAGGCTAGTTGAGAACACCTTTATTTAACCAGGTAGGCTAGTTGAGAACACCTTTATTTAACCAGGTAGGCTAGTTGAGAACACCTTTATTTAACCAGGTAGGCTAGTTGAGAACACCTTTATTTAACCAGGTAGGCTAGTTGAGAACACCTTTATTTAACCAGGTAGGCTAGTTGAGAACACCTTTATTTAACCAGGTAGGCTAGTTGAGAACACCTTTATTTAACCAGGTAGGCTAGTTGAGAACAAGTTCTCATTTGCAACTGCGACCTGGCCAAGATAAAGCATAGCAGTGTGAGCAGACAACACAGAGTTACACATGGAGTAAACAATTAACAAGTCAATAACACAGTAGAAATAAAAGAGAGTCTATATACATTGTGTGCAAAAGGCATGAGGAGGTAGGCAAATAATTACAATTTAGCAGATTAACACTGGAGTGATAAATGATCAGATGGTCATGTACAGGTAGAGATATTGGTGTGCAAAAGAGCAGAAAGGTAAATAAATAAAAACAGTATGGGGATGAGGTAGGTAAAAATGGGTGGGCTATTTACCAATAGACTATGTACAACTGCAGCGATCGGTTAGCTGCTCAGATAGCAGATGTTTGACGTTGGTGAGGGAGATAAAAGTCAAATGTATCTTTTAGAGGGGCTTCTATTGTCTTGAGATGGTATTTGACGAGATGTTTATGTGCTCATGCTGAGGAGGAAGTGGTGCCTTGTGGTGTTTTATTTTCTACTGTAAATCACAAAGATACTAAACAAAGATGACCAGGTGACATAAAATCTTCAATATTTAAAACATGTACTATGCTGGGGGAGTATGCAATACACATATATATATTTTTTAAACAGCACTTCCGGGTTGGATTTTCCTCAGGTTTTCGCCTGCGATATCAGTTCTGTTATACTCACAGACAATATTTAGACCGTTTTGGAAACTTTAGAGTGTTTTCTATCCTAATCTGATAATTATATGCATATTCTAGATTCTGGGGCTGAGAAATAGGCCGTTTCACAATAATACATTGTGGCCGTTCTCTTGCATTTCAAAGATGATGGTACAAAAAAACAAAAAAGTTAGTTGTTTTCTTTGTGTTATCTTTTACCAGATCTAATGTGTTATATTCTCCTACATTCCTTTCACATTTCCAGTGATTCCTTTCAAATGGTACCAAGAAAATGCATATCCCTGCTTCAGAGCCTGAGGTACAGGCAGTTAGATTTGGGGATGACATTTTAGGCGGGAAAAGATAGAAAAAAAGGGGGCCTATCCTTAATTAAGAGGTTTTAAGGACAGGATTCACTTCAGACAAATGTATGTTTTTGATTGATAACCCCCCCCCCTCCCCTCCCGCTTAAACAGACAGAGAGAGAGAGAGAAACCAGGGGCCAACCTTTAGGCTAGAGGCCTTTATATAGAGCGCAGCCCAATCAACAGGACATATAAACCACTCTAGACCTTATCTGACGGTCAAACTGTCAATACACTGTTCTGCAACTCTTCAGGCAAACACGGGCTACAGACAACTGTGTTTGATCTGTACAAAATGACTACCTGAAATAGGTTTTCTCTTTAAGACAAAGATAGACATTAAAGTCATTTTTGCCTGAAGGACAACATCAACAGCTCAGTAAAGGTCATTGGTTTGGCCTTTTCCAGATATCTGGAACCGTACTGAATTCACTCCGTTCATTATGTGAGGAGTCACAATACACTACAACACAACACACTACAATACCATACAATACACTACAATACAATACCATACACTACAATACAATACCATACACTACAATACCATACACTACAATACACTACAATACACTACAATACAATACACTACAATACCATACACTACAATACAATACAATACACTACAATACACTACAATACCATACAATACACTACAATACACTACAATACCATACCATACACTACAATACAATACAATACCATACACTACAATACCATACAATACAATACACTACAATACACTACAATACCATACAATACAATACAATACCATACACTACAATACCATACAATACAATACCATACAATACACTACAATACAATACCATACACTACAATACCATACACTACAATACAATACAATACAATACCATACAATACAATACCATACAATACAATACCATACACTACAATACCATACACTACAATACCATACACTACAATACCATACACTACAATACCATACACTACAATACCATACAATACCATACACTACAATACCATACAATACAATACCATACACTACAATACCATACACTACAATACCATACAATACAATACCATACACTACAATACCATACACTACAATACAATACCATACAATACCATACAATACCATACAATACCATACACTACAATACCATACACTACATACCATACAATACTATACACTACAATACCATACACTACAATACAATACAATACAATACAATACCATACACTACAATACCATACAATACCATACACTACAATACCATACACTACAATACCATACACTACAATACCATACACTACAATACCATACACTACAATACCATACAATACCATACACTACAATACAATACCATACAATACCATACAATACCATACACTACAATACCATACACTACAATACCATACACTACAATACCATACAATACCATACACTACAATACCATACACTACAATACCATACACTACAATACCATACAATACCATACACTACAATACCATACACTACAATACCATACAATACCATACACTACAATACAATACCATACACTACAATACCATACACTACAATACCATACAATACCATACACTACAATACCATACAATACCATACACTACAATACAAAACAACACCACACCACAACAAAACAAAACAAAATCACACCACAACACAATACACCAAAACAACAACACACCAAAACAACACCACACCACAATACACCAAAACAACAACACACCAAAACAACACCACACCACAATACACCAAAACAACAACACACCAAAACAACACCACACCACAACACACCAAAACAACACCACAACAAAACAACACCACACCACAACACACCAAAACAACACCACACCACAACACACCAAAACAACACCACAACAAAACAACACCACACCACAACAAAACAACACCACACCACAACACACCAAAACAACACCACACCACAATACACCAAAACAACAACACACCAAAACAACACAACACCACAACACACCAAAACAACACCACAACAAAACAACACCACACCACAACACATCAAAACAAATCACACCACAACACAAAACAACACCACACCACACCACAACAAAGCAAAAGAACACCACACCACAACACACCAAAACAACAACACACCACAACAAAACAAATCACACCACACAACACAACAAGACAAAACATATCACACCACACCACACAATACAAATCATGTTGCTGTCTCAGAAAAGGATCTGCCAGCTGTTGGTAGAGGGGTCAATAACAACACCAGAAAACATTTAAGAAATATTGATAATAGTGATCATTTAAAAAGCAGGACAACAAGCACCTTGTTTTTTTTTTAAGTAGGGAAGAAGGAGGAGGAGGTTGAAGACACCATCATTTGTCATATCCAGGTTATATTGATTTGACTACACAATGCAGCCAACTGATTATGGATGAGAGAACAGTGTTCGGAGAGGACCAGGGGGATTTTCAGAAGTGATGCACGGATGGGAATCCTTGGGGAATTACACTGTGAGTGTGACTGTTTATGTCATCGTAATCTGTCATCATCTTCTGCTCTCTCTCTCCCCTACTCTCTATTCCTCTCTCTCTCCTTCTTTCTCTCCCTCTTTCTCTCCTTCTTTCTCTCTCTCTCTCTCTCTCTCTCTCTCTCTCTCTCTCTCTCTCTCTCTCTCCCTACTCCCTATTCCTCTCGCTCTCCTTCTTCCTCTCCCTCTTTCACTCCCTCTTTCTCTCCTTCTTTCTCTCTCTCTCTCTCTCTCTCTCTCTCTCTCTCTCTCTCTCTCTCTCTCTCTCACTTGCACTTTGAAGTCAACCCACCTCTAGGATAGGGTTTAACTGCTGTCATTACTACATCTAATAACCACCTCTAGGATAGGTTTAACTGCTGTCATTACTACATCTAATAACCACCTCTAGGATAGGGTTTAACTGCTGTCATTACTACATCTAATAACCACCTCTAGGATAGGGTTTAACTGCTGTCATTACTACATCTAATAACCACCTCTAGGATAGGGTTTAACTGCTGTCCATTACTACATCTAATAACCACCTCTAGGATAGGGTTTAACTGCTGTCATTACTACATCTAATAACCACCTCTAGGATAGGGTTTAACTGCTGTCATTACTACATCTAATAACCACCTCTAGGATAGGTTTAACTGCTGTCATTACTACATCTAATAACCACCTCTAGGATAGGGTTTAACTGCTGTCATTACTACATCTAATAACCACCTCTAGGATAGGGTTTAACTGCTGTCATTACTACATCTAATAACCACCTCTAGGATAGGGTTTAACTGCTGTCATTACTACATCTAATAACCACCTCTAGGATAGGGTTTAACTGCTGTCATTACTACATCTAATAACCACCTCTAGGATAGGGTTTAACTGCTGTCATTACTACATCTAATAACCACCTCTAGGATAGGGTTTAACTGCTGTCATTACTACATCTAATAACCACCTCTAGGATAGGGTTTAACTGCTGTCATTACTACATCTAATAACCACCTCTAGGATAGGGTTTAACTGCTGTCATTACTACATCTAATAACCACCTCTAGGATAGGGTTTAACTGCTGTCATTACTACATCTAATAACCACCTCTAGGATAGGGTTTAACTGCTGTCATTACTACATCTAATAACCACCTCTAGGATAGGGTTTAACTGCTGTCATTACTACATCTAATAACCACCTCTAGGATAGGGTTTAACTGCTGTCATTACTACATCTAATAACCACCTCTAGGATAGGGTTTAACTGCTGTCATTACTACATCTAATAACCACCTCTAGGATAGGGTTTAACTGCTGTCATTACTACATCTAATAACCACCTCTAGGATAGGGTTTAACTGCTGTCATTACTACATCTAATAACCACCTCTAGGATAGGGTTTAACTGCTGTCATTACTACATCTAATAACCACCTCTAGGATAGGGTTTAACTGCTGTCATTACTACATCTAATAACCACCTCTAGGATAGGGTTTAACTGCTGTCATTACTACATCTAATAACCACCTCTAGGATAGGGTTTAACTGCTGTCATTACTACATCTAATAACCACCTCTAGGATAGGGTTTAACTGCTGTCATTACTACATCTAATAACCACCTCTAGGATAGGGTTTAACTGCTGTCATTACTACATCTAATAACCACCTCTAGGATAGGGTTTAACTGCTGTCATTACTACATCTAATAACCACCTCTAGGATAGGGTTTAACTGCTGTCATTACTACATCTAATAACCACCTCTAGGATAGGGTTTAACTGCTGTCATTACTACATCTAATAACCACCTCTAGGATAGGGTTTAACTGCTGTCATTACTACATCTAATAACCACCTCTAGGATAGGGTTTAACTGCTGTCATTACTACATCTAATAACCACCTCTAGGATAGGGTTTAACTGCTGTCATTACTACATCTAATAACCACCTCTAGGATAGGGTTTAACTGCTGTCATTACTACATCTAATAACCACCTCTAGGATAGGGTTTAACTGCTGTCATTACTACATCTAATAACCACCTCTAGGATAGGGTTTAACTGCTGTCATTACTACATCTAATAACCACCTCTAGGATAGGGTTTAACTGCTGTCATTACTACATCTAATAACCACCTCTAGGATAGGGTTTAACTGCTGTCATTACTACATCTAATAACCACCTCTAGGATAGGGTTTAACTGCTGTCATTACTACATCTAATAACCACCTCTAGGATAGGGTTTAACTGCTGTCATTACTACATCTAATAACCACCTCTAGGATAGGGTTTAACTGCTGTCATTACTACATCTAATAACCACCTCTAGGATAGGGTTTAACTGCTGTCATTACTACATCTAATAACCACCTCTAGGATAGGGTTTAACTGCTGTCATTACTACATCTAATAACCACCTCTAGGATAGGGTTTAACTGCTGTCATTACTACATCTAATAACCACCTCTAGGATAGGGTTTAACTGCTGTCATTACTACATCTAATAACCACCTCTAGGATAGGGTTTAACTGCTGTCATTACTACATCTAATAACCACCTCTAGGATAGGGTTTAACTGCTGTCATTACTACATCTAATAACCACCTCTAGGATAGGGTTTAACTGCTGTCATTACTACATCTAATAACCACCTCTAGGATAGGGTTTAACTGCTGTCATTACTACATCTAATAACCACCTCTAGGATAGGGTTTAACTGCTGTCATTACTACATCTAATAACCACCTCTAGGATAGGGTTTAACTGCTGTCATTACTACATCTAATAACCACCTCTAGGATAGGGTTTAACTGCTGTCATTACTACATCTAATAACCACCTCTAGGATAGGGTTTAACTGCTGTCATTACTACATCTAATAACCACCTCTAGGATAGGGTTTAACTGCTGTCATTACTACATCTAATAACCACCTCTAGGATAGGGTTTAACTGCTGTCATTACTACATCTAATAACCACCTCTAGGATAGGGTTTAACTGCTGTCATTACTACATCTAATAACCACCTCTAGGATAGGGTTTAACTGCTGTCATTACTACATCTAATAACCACCTCTAGGATAGGGTTTAACTGCTGTCATTACTACATCTAATAACCACCTCTAGGATAGGGTTTAACTGCTGTCATTACTACATCTAATAACCACCTCTAGGATAGGGTTTAACTGCTGTCATTACTACATCTAATAACCACCTCTAGGATAGGGTTTAACTGCTGTCATTACTACATCTAATAACCACCTCTAGGATAGGGTTTAACTGCTGTCATTACTACATCTAATAACCACCTCTAGGATAGGGTTTAACTGCTGTCATTACTACATCTAATAACCACCTCTAGGATAGGGTTTAACTGCTGTCATTACTACATCTAATAACCACCTCTAGGATAGGGTTTAACTGCTGTCATTACTACATCTAATAACCACCTCTAGGATAGGGTTTAACTGCTGTCATTACTACATCTAATAACCACCTCTAGGATAGGGTTTAACTGCTGTCATTACTACATCTAATAACCACCTCTAGGATAGGGTTTAACTGCTGTCATTACTACATCTAATAACCACCTCTAGGATAGGGTTTAACTGCTGTCATTACTACATCTAATAACCACCTCTAGGATAGGGTTTAACTGCTGTCATTACTACATCTAATAACCACCTCTAGGATAGGGTTTAACTGCTGTCATTACTACATCTAATAACCACCTCTAGGATAGGGTTTAACTGCTGTCATTACTACATCTAATAACCACCTCTAGGATAGGGTTTAACTGCTGTCATTACTACATCTAATAACCACCTCTAGGATAGGGTTTAACTGCTGTCATTACTACATCTAATAACCACCTCTAGGATAGGGTTTAACTGCTGTCATTACTACATCTAATAACCACCTCTAGGATAGGGTTTAACTGCTGTCATTACTACATCTAATAACCACCTCTAGGATAGGGTTTAACTGCTGTCATTACTACATCTAATAACCACCTCTAGGATAGGGTTTAACTGCTGTCATTACTACATCTAATAACCACCTCTAGGATAGGGTTTAACTGCTGTCATTACTACATCTAATAACCACCTCTAGGATAGGGTTTAACTGCTGTCATTACTACATCTAATAACCACCTCTAGGATAGGGTTTAACTGCTGTCATTACTACATCTAATAACCACCTCTAGGATAGGGTTTAACTGCTGTCATTACTACATCTAATAACCACCTCTAGGATAGGGTTTAACTGCTGTCATTACTACATCTAATAAACCACCTCTAGGATAGGGTTTAACTGCTGTCATTACTACATCTAATAACCACCTCTAGGATAGGGTTTAACTGCTGTCATTACTACATCTAATAACCACCTCTAGGATAGGGTTTAACTGCTGTCATTACTACATCTAATAACCACCTCTAGGATAGGGTTTAACTGCTGTCATTACTACATCTAATAACCACCTCTAGGATAGGGTTTAACTGCTGTCATTACTACATCTAATAACCACCTCTAGGATAGGGTTTAACTGCTGTCATTACTACATCTAATAACCACCTCTAGGATAGGGTTTAACTGCTGTCATTACTACATCTAATAACCACCTCTAGGATAGGGTTTAACTGCTGTCATTACTACATCTAATAACCACCTCTAGGATAGGGTTTAACTGCTGTCATTACTACATCTAATAACCACCTCTAGGATAGGGTTTAACTGCTGTCATTACTACATCTAATAACCACCTCTAGGATAGGGTTTAACTGCTGTCATTACTACATCTAATAACCACCTCTAGGATAGGGTTTAACTGCTGTCATTACTACATCTAATAACCACCTCTAGGATAGGGTTTAACTGCTGTCATTACTACATCTAATAACCACCTCTAGGATAGGGTTTAACTGCTGTCATTACTACATCTAATAACCACCTCTAGGATAGGGTTTAACTGCTGTCATTACTACATCTAATAACCACCTCTAGGATAGGGTTTAACTGCTGTCATTACTACATCTAATAACCACCTCTAGGATAGGGTTTAACTGCTGTCATTACTACATCTAATAACCACCTCTAGGATAGGGTTTAACTGCTGTCATTACTACATCTAATAACCACCTCTAGGATAGGGTTTAACTGCTGTCATTACTACATCTAATAACCACCTCTAGGATAGGGTTTAACTGCTGTCATTACTACATCTAATAACCACCTCTAGGATAGGGTTTAACTGCTGTCATTACTACATCTAATAACCACCTCTAGGATAGGGTTTAACTGCTGTCATTACTACATCTAATAACCACCTCTAGGATAGGGTTTAACTGCTGTCATTACTACATCTAATAACCACCTCTAGGATAGGGTTTAACTGCTGTCATTACTACATCTAATAACCACCTCTAGGATAGGGTTTAACTGCTGTCATTACTACATCTAATAACCACCTCTAGGATAGGGTTTAACTGCTGTCATTACTACATCTAATAACCACCTCTAGGATAGGGTTTAACTGCTGTCATTACTACATCTAATAACCACCTCTAGGATAGGGTTTAACTGCTGTCATTACTACATCTAATAACCACCTCTAGGATAGGGTTTAACTGCTGTCATTACTACATCTAATAACCACCTCTAGGATAGGGTTTAACTGCTGTCATTACTACATCTAATAACCACCTCTAGGATAGGGTTTAACTGCTGTCATTACTACATCTAATAACCACCTCTAGGATAGGGTTTAACTGCTGTCATTACTACATCTAATAACCACCTCTAGGATAGGGTTTAACTGCTGTCATTACTACATCTAATAACCACCTCTAGGATAGGGTTTAACTGCTGTCATTACTACATCTAATAACCACCTCTAGGATAGGGTTTAACTGCTGTCATTACTACATCTAATAACCACCTCTAGGATAGGGTTTAACTGCTGTCATTACTACATCTAATAACCACCTCTAGGATAGGGTTTAACTGCTGTCATTACTACATCTAATAACCACCTCTAGGATAGGGTTTAACTGCTGTCATTACTACATCTAATAACCACCTCTAGGATAGGGTTTAACTGCTGTCATTACTACATCTAATAACCACCTCTAGGATAGGGTTTAACTGCTGTCATTACTACATCTAATAACCACCTCTAGGATAGGGTTTAACTGCTGTCATTACTACATCTAATAACCACCTCTAGGATAGGGTTTAACTGCTGTCATTACTACATCTAATAACCACCTCTAGGATAGGGTTTAACTGCTGTCATTACTACATCTAATAACCACCTCTAGGATAGGGTTTAACTGCTGTCATTACTACATCTAATAACCACCTCTAGGATAGGGTTTAACTGCTGTCATTACTACATCTAATAACCACCTCTAGGATAGGGTTTAACTGCTGTCATTACTACATCTAATAACCACCTCTAGGATAGGGTTTAACTGCTGTCATTACTACATCTAATAACCACCTCTAGGATAGGGTTTAACTGCTGTCATTACTACATCTAATAACCACCTCTAGGATAGGGTTTAACTGCTGTCATTACTACATCTAATAACCACCTCTAGGATAGGGTTTAACTGCTGTCATTACTACATCTAATAACCACCTCTAGGATAGGGTTTAACTGCTGTCATTACTACATCTAATAACCACCTCTAGGATAGGGTTTAACTGCTGTCATTACTACATCTAATAACCACCTCTAGGATAGGGTTTAACTGCTGTCATTACTACATCTAATAACCACCTCTAGGATAGGGTTTAACTGCTGTCATTACTACATCTAATAACCACCTCTAGGATAGGGTTTAACTGCTGTCATTACTACATCTAATAACCACCTCTAGGATAGGGTTTAACTGCTGTCATTACTACATCTAATAACCACCTCTAGGATAGGGTTTAACTGCTGTCATTACTACATCTAATAACCACCTCTAGGATAGGGTTTAACTGCTGTCATTACTACATCTAATAACCACCTCTAGGATAGGGTTTAACTGCTGTCATTACTACATCTAATAACCACCTCTAGGATAGGGTTTAACTGCTGTCATTACTACATCTAATAACCACCTCTAGGATAGGGTTTAACTGCTGTCATTACTACATCTAATAACCACCTCTAGGATAGGGTTTAACTGCTGTCATTACTACATCTAATAACCACCTCTAGGATAGGGTTTAACTGCTGTCATTACTACATCTAATAACCACCTCTAGGATAGGGTTTAACTGCTGTCATTACTACATCTAATAACCACCTCTAGGATAGGGTTTAACTGCTGTCATTACTACATCTAATAACCACCTCTAGGATAGGGTTTAACTGCTGTCATTACTACATCTAATAACCACCTCTAGGATAGGGTTTAACTGCTGTCATTACTACATCTAATAACCACCTCTAGGATAGGGTTTAACTGCTGTCATTACTACATCTAATAACCACCTCTAGGATAGGGTTTAACTGCTGTCATTACTACATCTAATAACCACCTCTAGGATAGGGTTTAACTGCTGTCATTACTACATCTAATAACCACCTCTAGGATAGGGTTTAACTGCTGTCATTACTACATCTAATAACCACCTCTAGGATAGGGTTTAACTGCTGTCATTACTACATCTAATAACCACCTCTAGGATAGGGTTTAACTGCTGTCATTACTACATCTAATAACCACCTCTAGGATAGGGTTTAACTGCTGTCATTACTACATCTAATAACCACCTCTAGGATAGGGTTTAACTGCTGTCATTACTACATCTAATAACCACCTCTAGGATAGGGTTTAACTGCTGTCATTACTACATCTAATAACCACCTCTAGGATAGGGTTTAACTGCTGTCATTACTACATCTAATAACCACCTCTAGGATAGGGTTTAACTGCTGTCATTACTACATCTAATAACCACCTCTAGGATAGGGTTTAACTGCTGTCATTACTACATCTAATAACCACCTCTAGGATAGGGTTTAACTGGCTGTCATTACTACATCTAATAACCACCTCTAGGATAGGGTTTAACTGCTGTCATTACTACATCTAATAACCACCTCTAGGATAGGGTTTAACTGCTGTCATTACTACATCTAATAACCACCTCTAGGATAGGGTTTAACTGCTGTCATTACTACATCTAATAACCACCTCTAGGATAGGGTTTAACTGCTGTCATTACTACATCTAATAACCACCTCTAGGATAGGGTTTAACTGCTGTCATTACTACATCTAATAACCACCTCTAGGATAGGGTTTAACTGCTGTCATTACTACATCTAATAACCACCTCTAGGATAGGGTTTAACTGCTGTCATTACTACATCTAATAACCACCTCTAGGATAGGGTTTAACTGCTGTCATTACTACATCTAATAACCACCTCTAGGATAGGGTTTAACTGCTGTCATTACTACATCTAATAACCACCTCTAGGATAGGGTTTAACTGCTGTCATTACTACATCTAATAACCACCTCTAGGATAGGGTTTAACTGCTGTCATTACTACATCTAATAACCACCTCTAGGATAGGGTTTAACTGCTGTCATTACTACATCTAATAACCACCTCTAGGATAGGGTTTAACTGCTGTCATTACTACATCTAATAACCACCTCTAGGATAGGGTTTAACTGCTGTCATTACTACATCTAATAACCACCTCTAGGATAGGGTTTAACTGCTGTCATTACTACATCTAATAACCACCTCTAGGATAGGGTTTAACTGCTGTCATTACTACATCTAATAACCACCTCTAGGATAGGGTTTAACTGCTGTCATTACTACATCTAATAACCACCTCTAGGATAGGGTTTAACTGCTGTCATTACTACATCTAATAACCACCTCTAGGATAGGGTTTAACTGCTGTCATTACTACATCTAATAACCACCTCTAGGATAGGGTTTAACTGCTGTCATTACTACATCTAATAACCACCTCTAGGATAGGGTTTAACTGCTGTCATTACTACATCTAATAACCACCTCTAGGATAGGGTTTAACTGCTGTCATTACTACATCTAATAACCACCTCTAGGATAGGGTTTAACTGCTGTCATTACTACATCTAATAACCACCTCTAGGATAGGGTTTAACTGCTGTCATTACTACATCTAATAACCACCTCTAGGATAGGGTTTAACTGCTGTCATTACTACATCTAATAACCACCTCTAGGATAGGGTTTAACTGCTGTCATTACTACATCTAATAACCACCTCTAGGATAGGGTTTAACTGCTGTCATTACTACATCTAATAACCACCTCTAGGATAGGGTTTAACTGCTGTCATTACTACATCTAATAACCACCTCTAGGATAGGGTTTAACTGCTGTCATTACTACATCTAATAACCACCTCTAGGATAGGGTTTAACTGCTGTCATTACTACATCTAATAACCACCTCTAGGATAGGGTTTAACTGCTGTCATTACTACATCTAATAACCACCTCTAGGATAGGGTTTAACTGCTGTCATTACTACATCTAATAACCACCTCTAGGATAGGGTTTAACTGCTGTCATTACTACATCTAATAACCACCTCTAGGATAGGGTTTAACTGCTGTCATTACTACATCTAATAACCACCTCTAGGATAGGGTTTAACTGCTGTCATTACTACATCTAATAACCACCTCTAGGATAGGGTTTAACTGCTGTCATTACTACATCTAATAACCACCTCTAGGATAGGGTTTAACTGCTGTCATTACTACATCTAATAACCACCTCTAGGATAGGGTTTAACTGCTGTCATTACTACATCTAATAACCACCTCTAGGATAGGGTTTAACTGCTGTCATTACTACATCTAATAACCACCTCTAGGATAGGGTTTAACTGCTGTCATTACTACATCTAATAACCACCTCTAGGATAGGGTTTAACTGCTGTCATTACTACATCTAATAACCACCTCTAGGATAGGGTTTAACTGCTGTCATTACTACATCTAATAACCACCTCTAGGATAGGGTTTAACTGCTGTCATTACTACATCTAATAACCACCTCTAGGATAGGGTTTAACTGCTGTCATTACTACATCTAATAACCACCTCTAGGATAGGGTTTAACTGCTGTCATTACTACATCTAATAACCACCTCTAGGATAGGGTTTAACTGCTGTCATTACTACATCTAATAACCACCTCTAGGATAGGGTTTAACTGCTGTCATTACTACATCTAATAACCACCTCTAGGATAGGGTTTAACTGCTGTCATTACTACATCTAATAACCACCTCTAGGATAGGGTTTAACTGCTGTCATTACTACATCTAATAACCACCTCTAGGATAGGGTTTAACTGCTGTCATTACTACATCTAATAACCACCTCTAGGATAGGGTTTAACTGCTGTCATTACTACATCTAATAACCACCTCTAGGATAGGGTTTAACTGCTGTCATTACTACATCTAATAACCACCTCTAGGATAGGGTTTAACTGCTGTCATTACTACATCTAATAACCACCTCTAGGATAGGGTTTAACTGCTGTCATTACTACATCTAATAACCACCTCTAGGATAGGGTTTAACTGCTGTCATTACTACATCTAATAACCACCTCTAGGATAGGGTTTAACTGCTGTCATTACTACATCTAATAACCACCTCTAGGATAGGGTTTAACTGCTGTCATTACTACATCTAATAACCACCTCTAGGATAGGGTTTAACTGCTGTCATTACTACATCTAATAACCACCTCTAGGATAGGGTTTAACTGCTGTCATTACTACATCTAATAACCACCTCTAGGATAGGGTTTAACTGCTGTCATTACTACATCTAATAACCACCTCTAGGATAGGGTTTAACTGCTGTCATTACTACATCTAATAACCACCTCTAGGATAGGGTTTAACTGCTGTCATTACTACATCTAATAACCACCTCTAGGATAGGGTTTAACTGCTGTCATTACTACATCTAATAACCACCTCTAGGATAGGGTTTAACTGCTGTCATTACTACATCTAATAACCACCTCTAGGATAGGGTTTAACTGCTGTCATTACTACATCTAATAACCACCTCTAGGATAGGGTTTAACTGCTGTCATTACTACATCTAATAACCACCTCTAGGATAGGGTTTAACTGCTGTCATTACTACATCTAATAACCACCTCTAGGATAGGGTTTAACTGCTGTCATTACTACATCTAATAACCACCTCTAGGATAGGGTTTAACTGCTGTCATTACTACATCTAATAACCACCTCTAGGATAGGGTTTAACTGCTGTCATTACTACATCTAATAACCACCTCTAGGATAGGGTTTAACTGCTGTCATTACTACATCTAATAACCACCTCTAGGATAGGGTTTAACTGCTGTCATTACTACATCTAATAACCACCTCTAGGATAGGGTTTAACTGCTGTCATTACTACATCTAATAACCACCTCTAGGATAGGGTTTAACTGCTGTCATTACTACATCTAATAACCACCTCTAGGATAGGGTTTAACTGCTGTCATTACTACATCTAATAACCACCTCTAGGATAGGGTTTAACTGCTGTCATTACTACATCTAATAACCACCTCTAGGATAGGGTTTAACTGCTGTCATTACTACATCTAATAACCACCTCTAGGATAGGGTTTAACTGCTGTCATTACTACATCTAATAACCACCTCTAGGATAGGGTTTAACTGCTGTCATTACTACATCTAATAACCACCTCTAGGATAGGGTTTAACTGCTGTCATTACTACATCTAATAACCACCTCTAGGATAGGGTTTAACTGCTGTCATTACTACATCTAATAACCACCTCTAGGATAGGGTTTAACTG
>NW_022261979.1:9880893-9965893 GCF_002021735.2 Oncorhynchus kisutch | reverse complement strand
TTCTCTTCACTTTTTTTTTGTACAGAGTTATACGTGTGCTTACGGCTTGTTCCCCATTCACAACGTTTATATTCCATTCACTTCTTTTTAGTTGAGTTATTAACCCACCTGTTGCTTGTGGGGGGGTATAGTTAGTGACAAGCGGTGTGACTGTGTGTGTTTCTATAGAAACGGCTCCAATACCTGCCCTCCCGTGACACCTCGGCACGGTATGATACACACGAGACTTCTACGGTGACCTGGGCATAACGGGGCACGCAAACCTGACTCTCTGCATGTGCCTTGTTCCCGTTACATTCAGAAACATTTGTACCAGGAAGTATTTACCTGGATAACATGCACGCTGGAAGAACTCAGCTAACTTCAAAGTAGCATAACTTTCGTTCAGGTTGGACTATTTTATGCGAAGTTCAAGCTGCTCATTTGAAAATGTGGACTGAATGGACCTAAAATATCCGGTAATGGCGTATCGATAATGTCGACCGTCCTATCCTGTAACAGAAGTGGTCAACTACGTTGAAATTGGATGCATTTTGTATTTGTGTGGGGGTAATGATCTAGCACAGCCTTAGATACTTTCACCCCGATCGTCATGAACTCTGAAAAGCCCAGTTTTCTATCGCAACCTGTCGTGAAGAACATATTCGTGTATCGGAATGGAGATCCGTTTTACGAGGCTCGCCGGTTAGTGGTAAACCAAAAGAGAGTGTCCAATTTTGATACTTTTCTTCGAGATGTGACCGGGGGTGTGCAGGCTCCGTTTGGAGCGGTTCGGAACATCTATACCCCTAGAATGGGCCATCGGGTGGCCTGCCTGGACCATCTACAGAGCGGGGAACAATATGTCGCTGCCGGGAGAGAGAAATTCAAGAAATTGGAGTAAGATAATTGTGTGTGTGCGTAATAATTGTCTGTTGTATTAGTTAATGTATATTATTGAAGGATTCATTGATGTTCATTGTATACTGAATGACAGACTCGCTGTCTGTGATGTTCATTGTATACTGAATGACAGACTCACTGTCTGTGATGTTCATTGTTTACTGAATGACAGACTCACTGTCTGTGATGTTCATTGTATACTGAATGACAGACTTGCTGTCTGTGATGTTCATTGATACTGAATGACAGACTCACTGTCTGTGATAATCATTGATACTGTCTGTGATGTTCATTGTATACTGAATGACAGACTCACTGTCTGTGATGTTCACATTTCAAGGTCGAGTTGACCTCACCCTACTGATGTTCCAATAACTATAAAAGAGTGAAAACCCTAATTTGAACTGTTACAATTGGACAGTGTTCCCTAAACATGTAGGCCACTGTACCCACTAATTGTTTATCTGTAAAGCAGCTTTTTATTAAAGGGTTTGTAGAGATGGCATTTAGCCCACACTCCTTATAGAATCTATTCTTAGTAGTTGTATCCTCATATTTTATCACGGAAACGTTTTTTTCATCATAATTGTCTCTCTGTTGTAAATTGCAGTCACTTAGATAGGAGCTTTGTAGAGATGACACTGTGACATAGAGACATAGAGATGACATTGTGACATAGAGATGACATTGTGACATAGAGACATAGAGATGACATTGTGACATAGAGATGACATTGTGACATAGAGACCTAGAGATGACATTGTGACATAGAGACATAGAGATGACATTGTGACATTTGGACCACACTCCTCCTAGACACATTATATGGCCTCCTGAGTGGCACAGCGGTCTAAGGCACTTACCTCTCAGTGCTAGAGGCGTCACTACAGACCCTGGTTCGATCCTTGGCTGTATCACAACCAGCCATGATCGGAAGGAGTGTGAGACCAGCGTCGTCCGGGTTAAGGGAGGGTTTGGGCCGGGGTAGGGCCGTCATTGTAAAATAAGAATTTGTTATGAACTGACTTGCCTAGTTAATTAAATAAAGGTTAAATAAATAAAAATATTCTGTAAAATTTCTGACCAATTAAACCAGATAATTGCAGTTGTGTGTATAACGTTGTCCCTCCATTGTAATTGCAGTTGCCTGTGTATAACGTTGTCCCTCCATTGTAATTGCAGTTGCCTGTATATAACGTTGTCCCTCCATTGTAATTGCAGTTGCCTGTATATAACGTTGTCCCTCCATTGTAATTGCAGTTGCCTGTATATAACGTTGTCCCTCCATTGTAATTGCAGTTGCCTGTATATAACTGTGTCCCTCCATTGTAATTGCAGTTGCCTGTATATAACTTTGTCCCTCCATTGTAATTGCAGTTGCCTGTATATAACTTTGTCCCTCCATTGTAATTGCAGTTATTCACAGATAGGATCCAGAAAGAAGAGGATGCTCCTTACTTCTTCAGGGCAGGTGAGATGACTTGTTGCACTATCCACCATTCACACCACTTTACCAAGAGAAACTCACTAGACCTTGTCTTCTACTGGTCCTGGCTTGCTGGCCATGCTGTGCTGTCAATTAGACTGCAACTGTTTTTAATGATTGATGACATTTGCCCTTCAAAAGGGAAACATGTTTTTAATTGTTCATCATTCAATCACAATATGTCCTGGTCTCTGAGTGCCTGTTTGAGAAGCCCTGGTCTCTGGGTGCCTGTTTGAGAAGCCCTGGTCTCTGGGTGCCTGTTTGAGAAGCCCAGGTCTCTGGGTGCCTGTTTGAGAAGCCCTGGTCTCTGGGTGTCTGTTTGAGAAGCCCTGGTCTCTGGGTGCCTGTTTGAGAAGCCCTGGTCTCTGGGTGCCTGTTTGAGAAGCCCTGGTCTCTGGGTGCCCTGTTTGAGAAGCCCTGGTCTCTGGGTGCCTGTTTGAGAAGCCCTGGTCTCTGGGTGCCCTGTTTGAGAAGCCCTGGTCTCTGGGTGCCTGTTTGAGAAGCCCTGGCCTCTAGGTGCCTGTTTGAGAAGCCCTGGTCTCTGGGTGCCTGTTTGAGAAGCCCTGGTCTCTGGGTGCCTGTTTGAGAAGCCCTGGTCTCTGGGTGCCCTGTTTGAGAAGCCCTGGCCTCTAGGTGCCTGTTTGAGAAGCCCTGGCCTCTAGGTGCCCTGTTGAGAAGCCCTGGTCTCTGGGTGCCTGTTTGAGAAGCCCTGGTCTCTGGGTGCCTGTTTGAGAAGCCCTGGCCTCTAGGTGCCCTGTTGAGAAGCCCTGGTCTCTGGGTGCCTGTTTGAGAAGCATCAGCTATGAAAGGTGTAATGTCAGTCACCACGTTTACATGCGCACAGTATTCTGGGTAGTAGCTCATATCCGCTTAAGGTCTTATTTGGGATTAGATGTTTACATGCACCTTTGATATCCTGCTCACGAGTATCACTGTACCCATGAATTATCAGAATGTTCGTCATTTAAGTTAATATGGGTTAAATGGATTAGTAACTTCAACATGGACACTGACTGTATGTAGGCCTTTAACCTCTCACCTGTAGAGTAATATAGTATCAACTGCTGCAGAATTATCAATTTCTTGCAGTATAATTATACAACAAATGTTAATTTAGTCTCGGGAACAGGAGTGGAGAAATATGATTTCTTTCAGCATCTCTTGAGAAAATGTGAATGTGCGTGTAATGTGTTGTCTTTGACTCTGTTATGCAAGCAGACACTATTTCAACCACATAAAATATGCATCCAAGACGAACTGAAGTCTTATCAGAAACGGGTTTTATAATTTTGACAGCTTTTCATTTCCTTTAAACCGGTCAAACTGATGATAGTTGGACATTTTGCATGGGGACTAGTCTTTCCACTGTTCTGGGAGTTATTGAGTTTTCTCCCCGGTCCCTAAAACAAAACAGACAACTTTACCGGTGTTAACTAGGTTACTAATGCATTCGTTCTATCGATGTAAGACATTATTCTGGTCAGCACTACTTTATTTAGTTTTCTGGGGCAACAAGTTATGACAGAACAGAAGCTGCGTCTATCTTAACTATAGTTGACAAACAACTGGCCGACCAAATGTCAGAAATGACAATATGGCCGACCAAATGTCAGAAATGACAATATGGCCGACCAAATGTCAGAAATGACAATATGGCCGACCAAATGTCAGAAATGACAATATGGCCGACCAAATGTCAGAAATGACAATATGGCCGACCAAATGTCAGAAATGACAATATGGCCGACCAAATGTCAGAAATGACAATATGGCCGACCAAATGTCAGAAATGACAATATGGCCGACCAAATGTCAGAAATGACAATATGGCCGACCAAATGTCGGAAATTATAAGCAGAAACTTCAGCTAACTATCAGCTAAATAAATGATGGAATTATTGTGGATGGGAACTACAGGAAGCTACTTTATGAAGTGATTTGTTTGACATTCAGATGTTATTGTAAACAGGATATGATGTTTCCCATCTAAAATTAGCATATCCCAGGAACATTATTTATCTCATAACTGGGATACAAGCTTTTTGGGGGGGGGGGGGGGGGGGGGTTATTGTAAACAGGATATGATGTTTATATGCATCAAGTCAAAAACAGAATACTTGATTATGACGAATAATAACAGGATATTAGTGTGCATGTAACCGTGGTAACCTGAATTATAACAGGATATTGGTGTGCATGTAACCGTGGTAACCTGAATAATAACAGGATATTGTGTGCATGTAACCATGGTAACCTGAATAATAACAGGATATTGTGTGCATGTAAACGTGGTAACCTGAATAATAACAGGATATTGTGTGCATGTAAACGTGGTAACCTGAATAATAACAGGATATTGTGTGCATGTAAACGTGGTAACCTGAATAATAACAGGATATTGGTGTGCATGTAACCGTGGTAACCTGAACAACAACAGGATATTGGTGTGCATGTAACCGTGGTAACCTGAATAATAACAGGATATTGGTGTGCATGTAACCGTGGTAACCTGAATAATAACATGATATTGGTGTGCATGTAACCGTGGTAACCTGAATAATAACAGGATATTGGTGTGCATGTAAACGTGGTAACCTGAACAACAACAGGATATTGGTGTGCATGTAACCGTGGTAACCTGAATAATAACAGGATATTGGTGTGCATGTAACCGTGGTAACCTGAATAATAACAGGATATTGGTGTGCATGTAACCATGGTAACCTGAATAATAACAGGATATTGGTGTGCATGTAAACGTGGTAACCTGAATAATAACAGGATATTGGTGTGCATGTAACCGTGGTAACCTGAACAACAACAGGATATTGGTGTGCATGTAACCGTGGTAACCTGAATAATAACAGGATATTGGTGCGCGTGTAACCGTGGTAACCTGAATAATAACTGGATATTAGTGTGCATGTAAACATGGTAACCTGAATAATAACAGGATATTGGTGTGCATGTAACTGTGGTAACCTGAATAATAACAGGATATTGGTGTCCATGTAATCGTGGTAACCTGATTAATAACAGGATATTGGTGTGCATGTAGACACGGTAACCTGAATAATAACAGGATATTGGTGTGCATGTAATCGTGGTAACCTGATTAATAACAGGATATTGGTGTGCATGTAACCGTGGTAACCTGAATAATAACAGGATATTGGCGTGCATGTAACCGTGGTAACCTGAATAATAACAGGATATTGGTGTGCATGTAGACACGGTAACCTGAATAATAACAGGATATTGGCGTGCATGTAACCGTGGTAACCTGAATAATAACAGGATATTGGCGTGCATGTAAACGTGTTCAGTGCTGTTTGAGAAAGATCAGCTTAGTGAGAGGCGAATACACCAGTGTTTAGGCACCTCCTTTTTTGTGGTTTGTGAATAATCACTTTGTTGGCAGATCGGTGACTATGAATGACTAATGTAGTGATGATACAGATTTACAACCTGGAATAGCATCTTTAATCAAGCATTGTTGTCCGCCGCAGAGCGCCTCGTGGTCAGATCTCTTACCACACACCGAGAGGTGGAGACACTGACGTCACACGTCCGTAACCTCCTTGTCCAGCGCTAAGGGTTTTATTTACAATCAGTTTATTGGCAGAGGAGCAGCAACAAGCACACAGGCTGTGTTCCCAAAATGGGCACTTGCAATCCTATGGAAGTGCACCACTTTTGACCAGGGACCATAGTGCTCTGGCCAAAAGGTAGGGCACTCTATAGGGAATAGGGTGTCATTTGGGACACAGACACTGCATGATTTCTGTTCTAATCATGATTAGTGGAGGTTTAATAGGCCAGTCTATTTATGAGAGCCACACTCACCACTGTCGTGTTCCTCTGATTGGTTCAATTAAAGAGGCCCTCAAACAACACTCAGAACCCTGGCTGTGACCAAACAGCCTGTCGCACTTAAGAGGAAGTAGGGCTAGGATGGACTGTTAACTGGGTTTAGGACTCTTCCCAAACAGGCAGTTAACCCACTGTTCCCTGGTAGGCCGTCATTGTGAATAAGAATTTGTTCTTAACTGACTTGCCAAGTTAAATAAATCTCTCCTGTACTTTTAGCCGTATCCACAGGCTAAACCGGTGCCCCAGAGTCGAATCATTGTATCAGCAAGATTCCTGAAACCCATCAAAGAACCCTGTTCGATTTTGTAAGTTCAACTTACATTTGTCCCTGTGTGAATGTGTCTGTGTGTTGTGTTAATATACAGATAGACCCTACTACATCATCACAGTTGTTTGTGATTGATATGGATCTGAACTGGTGCCTGATATTAATTGTGTTATAATTAACCAATAAGGTTCGAGGGGGTGTGGTTTATGGCCAATATACCACGGCTAAGGGCTGTTGTTACGCACAACGCGGAGTGTCTGGACACAGCCCTTAGCCGTGGTATATTGGCCATAAACCACACAGCCGTACTGCTATTATAAACTGGTTACCAATGTAATTAGAGCAGTGAAAAATACATGTTTTTGTCATACCCGGGGTATACGGTCTGGTATACCACAGCTGTCAGCCAATCAGCATTCAGGGTTCGAAACCACCCAGTTTATAATTACATTTAACATTTTGAGTCATTTAGCAGAAGCTCTTATGCAGAGTATTCATCTTGAAATAGCTCAGTGAGCCAGCCAGGTACGACAGTCGTAGTGAGAATGTTGTATTCATCTTGAAATAGCTCAGTGAGCCAGCCAGGTACGACAGTCGTAGTGAGAATGTTCCGTGTTCTGACTGTGAAGTTTTCTGATTCTCCTGACAGCGTGGTAGCGAATGGTGATGTGTTGACCCCAGCGTTAAGACTGCTGATACCCCAACGGATACTGGGCCAATACGACAGGGTTCTGGAGATGATCACTGACAAAATGGGTTTGAGAATCCTGGGGTGTGTACGAAGGTACCCAAACGTCATTGGTTTCACTTAAATAGATGTTGTTTTAAGTCAATTCATTAATCTGTTTCATACATATTTTTGGGCCGCAGTTTCCCAGACACATATTTAAACCTAGTCCAGGACTGAAAATCATACTGAATGGGGATTCTCCAATCAAATACATTTGTGTTGTTGTTCAGGATTAATCTGTGTCTGGGAAACTCGTCCTGTGAGTTTCATTGTCAACGTAACATTAGATCTGGTTTATAACGTCTTCGTCCTCTTCTTCCTAAATGACAGGTGATGTGTGAGTTTCATTGTCAACGTAACATTAGATCTGGTTTATAACGTCTTCGTCCTCTTCTTCCTAAATGACAGGTGATGTGTGAGTTTCATTGTCAACGTAACATTAGATCTGGTTTATAACGTCTTCGTCCTCTTCTTCCTAAATGACAGGTGATGTGTGAGTTTCATTGTCAACGTAACATTAGATCTGGTTTATAACGTCTTCGTCCTCTTCTTCCTAAATGACAGGTGATGTGTGAGTTTCATTGTCAACGGAACATTAGATCTGGTTTATAACGTCTTCGTCCTCTTCTTCCTAAATGACAGGTGATGTGTGAGTTTCATTGTCAACGGAACATTAGATCTGGTTTATATAGTCTTCGTCCTCTTCTTCCTAAATGACAGGTGATGTGTGAGTTTCATTGTCAACGTAACATTAGATCTTGTTTATATAGTCTTCGTCCTCCTCTTCCTAAATGACAGGTGAGTTTTCTCCTCTTTTTTTACAGCCTTTACACCTTTGATGGAAATCATGTGAACGAGGGAAAGGACTTGGAGACTGGGCAGTTTTACGTGGCTGTTGGGAGAGACAAGTTTAAAAGACTTCCCTACAGTGACCTTCTGTTCACCAAACCAAGGGGAATACGAAGGACTACAGGGTGAATATCTCAGAAGGCTTCTGACTCATTGGATTGTTCCTTTTGTTCATTCCTTACTTCATTCATTGTTCTCTCCTTTATTTCTTTACTCTCTCTCTCTCTCTCTGTCTCTCTGTCTCTCTGTCTCTCTGTCTCTCTGTCTCTCTCTCTCTCTCTCTCCTTCTCCGTCGCAGAAGTTTCTTACACTTGATGTGTGAAGCACAATGCGTTTTCTACTGTTGGGTTTCCTGTTTCCTGTCGATCATCTGATCTTTCTCACACGTTCTGTTTTTGTTTTTCCCAGATCCAAAGCTTCCTCATTACCGCCCATATACACATCTGGAAAGCAGAACAGAAACAGTGTAAGAGTTGTCTTGAAAAGCCAACTTCTTTGAGAATGAGTCTTCTTCATAAAACAGTTGACTTATCTAATGTTGACGGTCCTTTGTCATTCCCAAAGCCTAAACATTAAGACAGTTGACTTATCTAATGTTGACGGTCCTTTGTCATTCCCAAAGCCTAAACATCAAGACAGTTGACTTATCTAATGTTGACCCTGCTTTATCAATCCATACGACTAAACATCAAGACAGTTGACTTATCTAATGTTGACCCTGCTTTATCAATCCATAAAACTAAACATCAAGACCAACAGAATATTCCGGAGTTCTCTTCAATATAAAGCACTTTGTGACGTGTTCTTAGGACTATATGAATACAATGTGATTGACTGATTCTATATCTCACTCTAGTTGACGGTGAACCACAGTAAGTCTATGTGGCGGTGCAGAGAGCCAGCAGACGCCAAGATATCTGCGCATGATACGGACCGCACGTCGTCCATCGTCAGGCAGATCTCCCAGCAGAGACTCATGATCCTCAGGAAGAGGAGGAGTGGTCTCAGTATCTCCCTGGGAACACAGGACAACGGTAGGAATGGCCCCTGACTGACTGAGATACTAGAGGTACGACTGACTGAGATACTAGAGGTACGACTGACTGAGATACTAGAGGTACGACTGACTGAGATACTAGAGGTACGACTGACTGAGATACTAGAGGTACGACTCAGAGCAGGGCCCTATGGGGCGTGGTCAGGTCAGGGGTCTATGGGGGTGTGATCAGAGCAGGGCTCTGGGGGCGTGGCTAGAGCAGGGCTCTGTGGGGGCGTGGTCAGAGCAGGGATCTGTGGGGGCGTGTTCAGAGCAGGGCTCTGTGAGGGAGTGTTCAGAGCAGGGCTCTGTGGGGGCGTGGTCAGGGCAGGGCTATGTGGGGGCGTGGTCAGAGCAGGGCTCTGTGGGGGGGTGGTCAGAGCAGGACTATGGGGGTGTGGTCAGAGCAGGGCTCTATGGGGGCGTGGTCAGAGCAGGGCTCAGTGGGGGCGTGATCAGAGCAGGGCTCTATGGGGGCGTGGTCAGAGCAGGGCTCTATGGGGGCGTGGCTAGAGCAGGGCTCTATGGGGGCGTGGCTAGAGCAGGGCTCTATGGGGGCGTGGTCAGAGCAGGGATCTGTGGGGGCGTGTTCAGAGCAGGGCTCTGTGAGGGTGTGTTCAGAGCAGGGCTCTGTGGGGGCGTGGTCAGGGCAGGGCTATGTGGGGGCGTGGTCAGAGCAGGGCTCTGTGGGGGCGTGGTCAGAGCAGGGCTCTGTGGGGGCGTGGTCAGAGCAGGACTATGGGGGTGTGGTCAGAGCAGGACTCTATGGGGGCGTGGTCAGAGCAGGGATCTGTGGGGGCGTGTTCAGAGCAGGGCTCTGTGGGGGCTTGGCTAGAGCAGGGCTCTATGGGGGTGTCGTCAGAGCAGGGCTCTGTGGGGGCGTGGTCAGAGCAGAGCTCTGTGGGGGCGTGGTCAGAGCAGGGCTCTGTGGGGGCGTGGTCAGAGCAGAGCTCTGTGGGGGCGTGGTCAGAGCAGGGCTCTGTGGGGGCGTGGTCAGAGCAGGGCTCTTTGAGGGCGTGGTCAGAGCAGGGCTCTATGGGGGCGTGGTCAGAGCAGGGCTCTATGGGGGCGTGGTCAGAGCAGGGCTCTATGGGGGCGTGGTCAGAGCAGGGCTCTATGGGGGCGTGGTCAGAGCAGGGCTCTATGGGGGCGTGGTCAGAGCAGTGCTCTATGGGGGCGTGGTCAGAGCAGGGCTCTATGGGGGCGTGGTCAGAGCAGGGCTCTATGGGGGCGTGGTCAGAGCAGGGCTCTATGGGGGCGTGGTCAGAGCAGGGCTCTATGGGGGCGTGGTCAGAGCAGGGCTCTATGGGGGCGTGGTCAGAGCAGAGCTCTATGGGGGCGTGGTCAGAGCAGGGCTCTTTGAGGGTGTGGTCAGAGCAGGGCTCTATGGGGGCGTGGTCAGAGCAGGGCTCTATGGGGGCGTGATCAGACCAGAAGACTGAAGGCTGTAATCGCTTCCCAAAGTGCTTTAACAAAGTACTGGCTAAAGGGTCTGAATACTGATGTAATTGTTATATGTCTGTATTTAATTTTCTTCAATTTGCCCCCAAAAATTCTAAAAACCCTGTTTTTGCTTTGTCATTATGGGTTTTGTGTGTAAATTGATAAGGGGGAAAACCCCCAGATTTAATCCATTTTAGAATAAGGCTGTAACGTAACAAAATGTTGAAAAAGTCAACCCCATAGGACTCTGGTGGAACGTAGTGTACTATATAGGGAACCGTGTGTCATTAGGGACAGAGCCTTAGGGTAACTCATGTGTTAATGTGTGAACCTGATCTGCCTAATCTCACCTCCAGACTATGACGTACACACACACACACACACACACACACACACACACACACACACACACACACACACACACACACACACACACACACACACACACACACACACACACACACACACACTGATGTCCTCAAATAAACTGGGGTAGTTAGAGCTTATTCCCAATCGGATTCCCTATCCTAGTCATTTATCAGTATGCCCAGAGTATGTGTCTCTCTCCCTCTGTCTCTCTCTCTCTCCCTCTCTCTCTCTCTCTCTCCCTCTCTCTCTTTCGCTTTGTCTAAGTGTCTGTGGGTATCTGACTATAACTAAGTGTGTGTGTCTAGGTGGGTCTGTATCTGACTGTAACTAAGTGTGTGTTGTCTAGGTGGGTCTGTATCTGACTGTAACTAAGTGTGTGTTGTCTAGGTGGGTCTGTATCTGACTGTAACTAAGTGTGTGTGTCTAGGTGGGTCTGTATCTGACTGTAACTAAGTGTGTGTTGTCTAGGTGGGTCTGTATCTGACTGTAACTAAGTGTGTGTTGTCTAGGTGGGTCTGTATCTGACTGTAACTAAGTGTGTGTTGTCTAGGTGGGTCTGTATCTGACTGTAACTAAGTGTGTGTTGTCTAGGTGGGTCTGTATCTGACTGTAACTAAGTGTGTGTTGTCTAGGTGGGTCTGTATCTGACTGTAACTAAGTGTGTGTTGTCTAGGTGGGTCTGTATCTGACTGTAACTAAGTGTGTGTGACTAGGTGGGTCTGTATCTGACTAACTAAGTGTGTGTGTCTAGGTGGGTCTGTATCTGACTGTAACTAAGTGTGTGTTGTCTAGGTGGGTCTGTATCTGACTGTAACTAAGTGTTTGTGCCTAAGTGGGTTTGTATCTGACTGTAACTAAGTGTGTGTTGTCTAGGTGGGTCTGTATCTGACTGTAACTAAGTGTGTGTTGTCTAGGTGGGTCTGTATCTGACTGTAACTAAGTGTGTGTTGTCTAGGTGGGTCTGTATCTGACTGTAGCTAAGTGTGTGTGTCTAGGTGGGTCTGTATCTGACTGTAACTAAGTGTGTGTTGTCTAGGTGGGTCTGTATCTGACTGTAACTAAGTGTGTGTTGTCTACGTGGGTCTGTATCTGACTGTAACTAAGTGTGTGTTGGTCCAGGTGGGTCTGTATCTGACTGTAGCTAAGTGTGTGTTGTCTATGTGGGTCTGTATCTGACTGTAACTAAGTGTGTGTTGTCTAGGTGGGTCTGTATCTGACTGTAACTAAGTGTGTGTTGTCTAGGTGGGTCTGTATCTGACTGTAACTAAGTGTGTGTTGTCTAGGTGGGTCTGTATCTGACTGTAACTAAGTGTGTGTTGTCTAGGTGGGTCTGTATCTGACTGTAACTAAGTGTGTGTTGTCTAGGTGGGTCTGTATCTGACTGTAACTAAGTGTGTGTTGTCTAGGTGGGTCTGTATCTGACTGTAACTAAGTGTGTGTGTCTAGGTGGGTCTGTATCTGACTGTAACTAAGTGTGTGTGTCTAGGTGGGTCTGTATCTGACTGTAACTAAGTGTGTGTGTCTAGGTGGGTCTGTATCTGACTGTAACTAAGTGTGTGTGTCTAGGTGGGTCTGTATCTGACTGTAACTAAGTGTGTGTTGTCTAGGTGGGTCTGTATCTGACTGTAACTAAGTGTGTGTTGTCTAGGTGGGTCTGTATCTGACTGTAACTAAGTGTGTGTTGTCTAGGTGGGTCTGTATCTGACTGTAACTAAGTGTGTGTTGTCTAGGTGGGTCTGTATCTGACTGTAACTAAGTGTGTGTTGTCTAGGTGGGTCTGTATCTGACTGTAACTAAGTGTGTGTGACTAGGTGGGTCTGTATCTGACTAACTAAGTGTGTGTGTCTAGGTGGGTCTGTATCTGACTGTAACTAAGTGTGTGTTGTCTAGGTGGGTCTGTATCTGACTGTAACTAAGTGTTGTGCCTAAGTGGGTTTGTATCTGACTGTAACTAAGTGTGTGTTGTCTAGGTGGGTCTGTATCTGACTGTAACTAAGTGTGTGTTGTCTAGGTGGGTCTGTATCTGACTGTAACTAAGTGTGTGTTGTCTAGGTGGGTCTGTATCTGACTGTAGCTAAGTGTGTGTGTCTAGGTGGGTCTGTATCTGACTGTAACTAAGTGTGTGTTGTCTAGGTGGGTCTGTATCTGACTGTAACTAAGTGTGTGTTGTCTACGTGGGTCTGTATCTGACTGTAACTAAGTGTGTGTTGGTCCAGGTGGGTCTGTATCTGACTGTAGCTAAGTGTGTGTTGTCTATGTGGGTCTGTATCTGACTGTAACTAAGTGTGTGTTGTCTAGGTGGGTCTGTATCTGACTGTAACTAAGTGTGTGTTGTCTAGGTGGGTCTGTATCTGACTGTAACTAAGTGTGTGTTGTCTAGGTGGGTCTGTATCTGACTGTAACTAAGTGTGTGTTGTCTAGGTGGGTCTGTATCTGACTGTAACTAAGTGTGTGTTGTCTAGGTGGGTCTGTATCTGACTGTAACTAAGTGTGTGTTGTCTAGGTGGGTCTGTATCTGACTGTAACTAAGTGTGTGTGTCTAGGTGGGTCTGTATCTGACTGTAACTAAGTGTGTGTGACTAGGTGGGTCTGTATCTGACTAACTAAGTGTGTGTGTCTAGGTGGGTCTGTATCTGACTGTAACTAAGTGTTTGTGTCTAAGTGGGTTTGTATCTGACTGTAACTAAGTGTGTGTGTCTAGGTGGGTCTGTATCTGACTGTAACTAAGTGTGTGTTGTCTAGGTGGGTCTGTATCTGACTGTAACTAAGTGTGTGTTGTCTATGTGGGTCTGTATCTGACTGTAACTAAGTGTGTGTTGGTCTAGGTGGGTCTGTATCTGACTGTAGCTAAGTGTGTGTTGTCTATGTGGGTCTGTATCTGACTGTACCTAAGTGTGTGTGTCTCGGTGGGTCTGTATCTGACTGTAACTAAGTGTGTGTTGGTCTAGGTGGGTCTGTATCTGACTGTACCTAAGTGTGTGTTGGTCTAGGTGGGTCTGTATCTGACTGTACCTAAGTGTGTGTGTCTCGGTGGGTAGCAGACACTTGCATATTGAATGACCTTCATTTAAAAATGATGATGTCATGTTTGGAACGGAATCTTATATAATGCATTCTCCCGTCTGAACACCAGGGGGCAGTGGTGGTCTAAGAAACAACAGTGTAGCTACAGCAACAGCAACGTTTCCAACAATAACCGAGCGCATGAAACTCACACATTACATCACTCTCTGGGCCCTGGTCCAATGGAGTGCACTATATAGGAAACAGGTGCCATTTGAAGCACGTCATTGTCTCTAATAACTGTGGATGTTGTTCATCTCTTGTCTCTAATAACTGTGGATGTTGTTCATCTCTTGTCTCTAATAACTGTGGATGTTTTTCAGTCCTTGTCTCTAATAACTGGATGTTATTCAGTCCTTGTCTCTAATAACTGTGGATGTTCTTCAGTCCTTGTCTCTAATAACTGTGGATGTTGTTCATCTCTTGTCTCTAATAACTGTGGATGTTGTTCAGTCCTTGTCTCTAATAACTGTGGATGTTGTTCAGTCCTTGTCTCTAATAACTGTGGATGTTGTTCATCTCTTGTCTCTAATAACTGTGGATGTTCTTCAGTCCTTGTCTCTAATAACTGGATGTTATTCAGTCATTGTCTCTAATAACTGTGGATGTTGTTCATCTCTTGTCTCTAATAACTGTGGATGTTCTTCAGTCCTTGTCTCTAATAACTGGATGTTATTCAGTCCTTGTCTCTAATAACTGTGGATGTTCTTCATCTCTTGTCTCTAATAACTGTGGATGTTGTTCAGTCCTCGTCTCTAATAACTGTGGATGTTGTTCATCTCTTGTCTCTAATAACTGTGGATGTTGTTCATCTCTTGTCTCTAATAACTGTGGATGTTGTTCATCTCTTGTCTCTAATAACTGTGGATGTTGTTCATCTCTTGTCTCTAATAACTGTGGATGTTGTTCATCTCTTGTCTCTAATAACTGTGGATGTTCTTCAGTCCTTGTCTCTAATAACTGTGGATGTTCAGTCCTTGTCTCTAATAACTGTGGATGTTCAGTCCTTGTCTCTAATAACTGTGGATGTTCAGTCCTTGTCTCTAATAACTGTGGATGTTCTTCAGTCCTTGTCTCTAATAACTGTGGATGTTCAGTCCTCGTCTCTAATAACTGTGGATGTTGTTCATCTCTTGTCTCTAATAACTGTGGATGTTGTTCATCTCTTGTCTCTAATAACTGTGGATGTTCTTCAGTCCTTGTCTCTAATAACTGTGGATGTTGTTCAGTCCTTGTCTCTAATAACTGTGGATGTTGTTCAGTCCTTGTCTCTAATAACTGTGGATGTTGTTCATCTCTTGTCTCTAATAACTGTGGATGTTCTTCAGTCCTTGTCTCTAATAACTGTGGATGTTGTTCAGTCCTTGTCTCTAATAACTGTGGATGTTGTTCAGTCCTTGTCTCTAATAACTGTGGATGTTGTTCAGTCCTTGTCTCTAATAACTGTGGATGTTGTTCAGTCCTTGTCTCTAATAACTGTGGATGTTCTTCAGTCCTTGTCTCTAATAACTGTGGATGTTGTTCAGTCCTTGACTCTAATAACTGTGGATGTTGTTCAGTCCTTGTCTCTAATAACTGTGGATGTTGTTCAGTCCTTGTCTCTAATAACTGTGGATGTTGTTCAGTCCTTGTCTCTAATAACTGTGGATGTTGTTCAGTCCTTGTCTCTAATAACTGTGGATGTTGTTCAGTCCTTGTCTCTAATAACTGTGGATGTTGTTCAGTCCTTGTCTCTAATAACTGTGGATGTTCTTCAGTCCTTGTCTCTAATAACTGTGGATGTTCAGTCCTCGTCTCTAATAACTGTGGATGTTGTTCATCTCTTGTCTCTAATAACTGTGGATGTTGTTCATCTCTTGTCTCTATTAACTGTGGATGTTGTTCAGTCCTTGTCTCTAATAACTGTGGATGTTGTTCAGTCCTTGTCTCTAATAACTGTGGATGTTCTTCAGTCCTTGTCTCTAATAACTGTGGATGTTCTTCAGTCCTTGTCTCTAATAACTGTGGATGTTCTTCAGTCCTTGTCTCTAATAACTGTGGATGTTGTTCAGTCCTTGTCTCTAATAACTGTGGATGTTGTTCAGTCCTTGTCTCTAATAACTGTGGATGTTGTTCAGAGAGAGAGATCCCTGGCAGAGGGTGTGTTCAGAAACCACTTTAGACACCAGAGGTGCAGCCAAATGTCACAGACATCTCTGGAGAGATGTTAACAAACACAGACATCTCTGGAGAGATGTTAACAAACACAGACTGATTCACAGACTGAATACATTTGAATTAAACTCAATAAACTGAGTTACGACAGAGTTACAGCATCATTTGTTAATGCTGCAGTAAATAGTGTAGTCTGTCTCTGTCCCTTTCCCTGCCCATGTCTCTGTGTCTGTCTGTCTCTATCTCTGTTCCTGTCTCTGTCACTCTCTCTCTCTGTCTTTGTTCCTGTCTCTGTCCATGACTTTCTCTCTGTCCCTGTCTCTCTCCCTGTCTCTGTCCCTGTCTCTGCCCATGTCTCTGTCCCTGTCTCTCTCCCTGTCCCTGTCTCTCTGTCCCTGTCTCTGCCCTATTTCTCTGTCCCTGTCTCTCTGTCCCTTTCTCTGCCCTATTTCTCTGTCCCTGTCTCTCTGTCCCTGTCTCTGTCTCTGTCTCTGCCCTATGTCTCTGTCCCTGTCTCTATGTCTCTGTCCCTGTCTCTCTGCCCATGTCTCTCTCCCTGTCTCTGTCCCTGTCTCTGCCCATGTCTCTGTCCCTGTCTCTCTCCCTGTCTCTGTCCCTGTCTCTCTGTCCCTGTCTCTGCCCTATTTCTCTGTCCCTGTCTCTCTGTCCCTGTCTCTGCCCTATTTCTCTGTCCCTGTCTCTCTGTCCCTGTCTCTCTGTCCCTGTCTCTGCCCATGTCTCTGTCCCTGTCTCTCTCCCTGTCTCTGTCCCTGTCTCTCTGTCCCTGTCTCTGCCCTATTTCTCTGTCCCTGTCTCTCTGTCCCTGTCTCTGCCCTATTTATCTGTCCCTGTCTCTCTGTCCCTGTCTCTCTGTCCCTGTCTCTGTCTCTATGTCTCTGCCCCTGTCTCTGCCCCTGTCTCTGTCCCTGTCTCTGTCTCTGTCTCTGTCTCTGTCTCTGTCTCTGCCCCTGTCTCTGCCCCTGTCTCTGTCTCTGCCCCTGTCTCTGCCCTATGTCTCTGCCCCTGTCTCTGCCCCTGTCTCTGTCTCTATGTCTCTGCCCCTGTCTCTGCCCTATGTCTCTGTCCCTGTCTCTATGTCTCTGTCCCTGTCTCTCTGCCCCTGTCTCTGCCCCTGTCCCTGTCTCTGCCCTATTTCTCTGTCCCTGTCTCTCTGTCCCTGTCTCTGCCCTATTTCTCTGTCCCTGTCTCTCTGTCCCTGTCTCTCTGTCCCTGTCTCTGTCTCTATGTCTCTGCCCCTGTCTCTGCCCCTGTCTCTGTCCCTGTCTCTGTCTCTGTCTCTCTGCCCCTGTCTCTGCCCCTGTCTCTGTCTCTATGTCTCTGCCCCTGTCTCTGCCCTATTTCTCTGTCCCTGTCTCCCTGTCACTGTCTCTGCCCCTATGTCTCTGGCCCTATGTCTCTCTGCCCCTGTCTCTGCCCTGTCTCTGCCCCTGTCTCTGCCCCTGTCTCTGCCCCTGTCTCTGCCTCTGTCTCTGCCCCTGTCTCTGCCTCTGTCTCTGCCCCTGTCTCTGCCTCTGTCTCTGCCCCTGTCTCTGTCCCTGTCCATGGTGCTGAAAAGCTCAGTTCTCTCTCTTGCTTATCAGCATTTAACCTCCATCTGGAAAACACTCTTTCAAATTCCATGTTAACACAAGACAAGCGGCCAATATGCCTTACTGTATTCTCTCTCTCTCCTCTCCTCTCCTCTCTCTCTCTCCTCTCCTCTCTTCTCTCTCCCTCCTCTCTCTTTCTCCTCTCTTCGCTCTCTTCTCTCTTCTCTCGTCTATTTTTCTCTCTCCTTTTCTCTCTCTTCTCTCTTCTCTTGTGTTTCTGCTGGCTGTCACTGAGGCCTGTTACTGTGTGATGCCATTAGTCTCTATCCAGGAAAGGAGAGGAAAAAGGAGAGGAGGAGGAGAGTAAAGGAGAGGAGAGAGGATATGGCAGGAGAGGTGAAAGGGGAGAGAGGGACGAGAGGAGAAGAAGAGAGGAGAGGAGGGAGAGAGGGCCCCCTACAGAGAGGAGGAGAGGGGAGGAGGGGACGGGGAGAGGAGAGGAGGGAGAGAAGGCCCCCTACAGAGAGGAGGAGAGGAGGGAGAGAGGCCCGGCCATGGTAATTGCCTTTCTGGGATAATGACTCCAAGCCAGAGACAGGACCCTCCATACTCCCTCCACTGCTCCTCAACTGGTGCTCTGGAGGAGTGTGGCGTCAGACTGATTATCTCTCTGGCTGTGTCCCAAATCACTGTATACTGTATGTAGTGCACTACTTTTGACCAGGACTTATAGGACTCTGGTGAAAAGTAGTGCACTTTATAGGGAGTAGTGTGCGATTTGGGATATACTCTTTCTCTCTCTCTGTATCCTTCCTCGTACATGCATGAACAACATCCTCCTCAAACACAGGGGACGTTTTGATTGGTTAAGTCTTCCCGTCCCCCCACACCACCTCTCTCCTGAATGCAGTTAATACTCAGAAAAGGCAAATGTCTGTCTTTAAAAAAACGATAAGCTCCACCGCTGTGGTCAAGATACACCACAGTGAGTACGGTTACACACTATAATACCATTATTGTGGATAGTCAGATGAATAGAATTGTTGTATTAAGAAATGTTTATAATGGTTTGCAAGAAGAACCATTTCCCTAATAACCCTGTGTTACATGGACACATCTGAAATCTGATTGGACTATGATAAATACATCACGTCGACCAATCAAAATAGACCTTGTACCACAGCGACCATGTTTATTTTTTTTAATTTTTTGTTGTTGTTGTATGTGAAAACTACTTCTTAAAGATGAATACTTTTCAGTTGTTTATGAACTCACTTCACTGGTACTAAAGAGAGAGGCTCACTCGGCTGGAGCTACCATGTTCTGGAGCTACCATGTTCTGGAGCTACCATGTTCTGGTGCTACTATGTGCTGGTGCTACCATGTGCTGGAGCTACCATGTTCTGGAGCTACCATGTTCTGGTGCTACCATGTTCTGGTGCTACCATGTGCTGGTGCTACCATGTGCTGGTGCTACCATGTGCGGGTGCTACCATGTTCTGGAGCTACCAGGTGCTGAAGTTACCAGGTGCTGGAGCTACCATGTGCTGGAGCTACCAGGTGCTGGAGCTACCATGTTCTGGAGCTACCATGTGCTGGAGCTACCATGTGCTGGAGCTACCATGTTCTGGAGCTACCATGTGCTGGAGCTACCAGGTGCTGGAGCTACCATGTTCTGGAGCTACCATGTGCTGGAGCTACCATGTTCTGGAGCTACCATGTGCTGGAGCTACCATGTTCTGGAGCTACCATGTGCTGGAGCTACTACATGTGCTGCTGCTCTGATTTTAAGATCCTAACAATTGAAAAGGTTGCTCAGAAAACCAGGTGTTTACATGTCCTAACAATTGAAGTAGGCAGGGTGTAGTCAGAGTGGACAGTAGGCAGGGTGTAGTCAGTGTACAGTAGGCAGGGTGTAGTCAGTGTGGACAGTAGGCAGGGTGTAGTCAGAGTGGACAGTAGGCAGGGTGTAGTCAGTGTACAGTAGGCAGGGTGTAGTCAGAGTGGACAGTAGGCAGGGTGTAGTCAGAGTGGACAGTAGGCAGGGTGTAGTCAGTGTGGACAGTAGGCAGGGTGTAGTCAGAGTGGACAGTAGGCAGGGTGTAGTCAGTGTACAGTAGGCAGGGTGTAGTCAGAGTGGACAGTAGGCAGGGTGTAGTCAGAGTGGACAGTAGGCAGGGTGTAGTCAGTGTGGACAGTAGGCAGGGTGTAGTCAGAGTGGACAGTAGGCAGGGTGTAGTCAGAGTGGACAGTAGGCAGGGTGTAGTCAGAGTGGACAGTAGGCAGGGTGTAGTCAGTGGACAGTAGGCAGGGTGTAGTCAGAGTGGACAGTAGGCAGGGTGTAGTCAGTGTACAGTAGGCAGGGTGTAGTCAGAGTGGACAGTAGGCAGGGTGTAGTCAGAGTGGACAGTAGGCAGGGTGTAGTCAGTGGACAGTAGGCAGGGTGTAGTCAGAGTGGACAGTAGGCAGGGTGTAGTCAGAGTGGACAGTAGGCAGGGTGTAGTCAGTGGACAGTAGGCAGGGTGTAGTCAGAGTGGACAGTAGGCAGGGTGTAGTCAGTGTACAGTAGGCAGGGTGTAGTCAGAGTGGACAGTAGGCAGGGTGTAGTCAGAGTGGACAGTAGGCAGGGTGTAGTCAGTGGACAGTAGGCAGGGTGTAGTCAGTGGACAGTAGGCAGGGTGTAGTCAGAGTGGACAGTAGGCAGGGTGTAGTCAATGAAAAAGTTGCTCAGAAAACCAGGCGTTTTAAACAGCACATGTTTACTTCTGATTTTGACCTGACACCGATTGAAGATAAGTTGAGGAAGGAGTTTACGTGACTAATGTATAATCTGCCTACATCAGTTAAATGTCTAGTTATTAATGGTAACATACTGGTTGTAGCCCCATTCCACAGTTTTTACCTTTATTTAACTAGGCAAGTCAGTTAAAGAACCAATTCTTATTTACAACGACAGCCTAGCCTAGTGGGTTAACGACAGAGCCTAGTGGGTTAACGACAGAGCCTAGTGGGTTAACGACAGAGCCTAGTGGGTTAACGACAGAGCCTAGTGGGTTAACTGCCTGTTCAGGAGCAGAACGACAGATTTTTTTCTTACCTTGTCAGCTCTGGGATTTGATCTAGCAACCTTTTGGTTACTAGTCCAACGCTCTAACCACTAGACTACCTGCCGACCCGATATAGAGTGGATCTGTACATTAGAACTACCTACATGCTATTCCTCAAGAAAACAGCCTTCATCCAATTTGTCTTGTTACGAATATAAACAGATCTCAGTGGCGCTGTGGTCTAAGGCACTGCATCTCAGTGCTCGAGGCCATCACTACAGACACCCTGGTTCGGTTTCTCGGGCTGTATCACAACCCGGCCGTGATCGAGAGTCCCAATGGTGCGGCTCGACAATTGTCCCGGCGTCGTCCGGGTTAAGGGTAGGGTTTGGGCCTGGGTAGGGCCCGTCCATTGTAAAATAAGGAATTTATTCTTAACTGACTTGCCTAGTTAAATAAAGGTTAAATATATATATATATTTTTTAATAAAACCCAAGGACCGAACGTAGGGTTGTATTCACCGTGACCTTGTATTGGAACAACACCTCTTGCTGTGAATAGAACCAGGTTCAGTGGCAATGCTGTTTCATGTCAACTCATTTAGCCCTTTAGAACCTCGAAGGATACAGCAACATTCCATGTTCAATGCCATTTTCCCAACCAACTATTGTATAGAGAATGAATAACATTAACATTCAATAGAAAAAGGAATGGAAGTAGGAATGTGTTGTTGTTGTGTGTGTGTGTGTGTGTTTTTTTTAAAGAGACGGGGTCGAGGATGTTGGCAATGAAGTTCAGTTGTTTTCTGAACTTCTGTTGTGATCAGGCTTTAAAGTTAAACCATATTTCTGTGTGTTAAGAAGCAGGAAGAATGTGTTTCAGGAAACTGAAAGCATTTTCTAACTGCCTGTAGTCGTAGTATCACTGCAGCGTACACTACGGGTTTACTACAGTAGGCAGGGTGTAGTCAGTGTACAGTAGGCAGGGTGTAGTCGGTGTACAGTAGGCAGGGTGTAGTCCGTGTACAGTAGGCAGGGTGTAGTCAGAGTGAACAGTAGGCAGGGTGTAGTCAGTGTACAGTAGGCAGGGTGTAGTCAGTGTACAGTAGGCAGGGTGTAGTCGGTGTGCAGTAGGCAGGGTGTAGTCAGTGTACAGTAGGCAGGGTGTAGTCGGTGTACAGTAGGCAGGGTGTAGTCGGTGTACAGTAGGCAGGGTGTAGTCAGTGTACAGTAGGCAGGGTGTAGTCAGTCTACAGTAGGCAGGGTGTAGTCAGTCTACAGTAGGCAGGGTGTAGCCAGTGGACAGTAGGCAGGGTATAGTCAGAGTGTAGTCAGTGATTAATACAGAGTGAAAGACAGTTTTATAAGCGAACCACCAGACTAAAACATCTCCCTCTCAGTCCGTGTGATGGATCGATCCATAATGCCTCCATCCAGTCGAAAAACGGTGTTAAAAACACGATGGGTATACGTACAAACAGACATGTCAGGTCTACATGTGTCTTTTGAATGTGTCCAGTAGCTAGCAGTCTTTGAGTTAGCTAGGCTGAGTTCCCCAGTACAGCAGGAGAACAGTAGCTAGCAGTCTTTGAGTTAGCTATGCTGAGTCACCCAGTACATCAGGAGAACAGTAGCTAGCAGTCTATGAGTTAGCTAGGCTGAGTCACCCAGTACATCAGGAGAACAGTAGCTAGCAGTCTATGAGTTAGCTATGCTGAGTCACCCAGTACATCAGGAGAACAGTAGCTAGCAGTCATTGAATTAGCTAGGCTGAATCACCCAGTACATCAGGAGAACAGTAGCTAGCAGTCATTGAGTTAGCTAGGCTGAGTCCCCCAGTACATCAGGAGAACAGTAGCTAGCAGTCTTTGAGTTAGCTAGGCTGAGTCCCCCAGTACAGCAGGAGAAACTCGAGTTTCCCAAATGGCACCCTATTCCTTACCTAGTGCACTTCTTTCAACCAGAGCCCTATGGGCCCAGCTCAGAAGTAGTGCACTATATAGTGAATACGGTGCCATTAGTGTTGCTGTTACATGTTACAGTGAGGAGTGTCTTAGACGTTAGACAACATGGCAGACAGGAAACAGGACTTAATGTGATCCCCTTCATCTCTCCATTCAGAAAGCAAAGGTTTCTGAGGACCCTTTGAAGGTCGATTCGGGGATTAAGAGACTAGAGGTTTGCCTGTCACGCTGATCTGGTAACCAACGTTTTTTAGGTGACATGCAGACGGCATCCCATCTCCACACAGGAGGCTGGTGTCATTTTGAATCGGAGGCCGTCCCACTTTTGCTTTTTGCATGTGGCTGTGCAAACCAAGCCAATCCAAACCAATCCAATCCAAGAAAATCCAAGCCAATCCAAGCCAATCCAAGCCAAGCCAAGCTAAACCAATCCAAACCAATCCAAACCAAGCCAATCCAAGCCAAACCAAGCCAAGCCAAGCCAATCCAATCCAAGCAAATCCATGCAAATCCAAGCCAAGCCAATCCAATCCAAGCCAATCCAAGCAGGTCAGATGTTTTCAGGATCACAGAGAGAGGGGCCCCTGGCTCTGGTGAAACGACATACTATGGAGTAGTATATGTTGCCATAATGCAGAGTAGTATCTAGTATTCATATTTCCTCCCTATGCATCAAGTCAGTACTGTAGCAGTGATGATTCTATACGGTCAGAGGTGAGGAAGTGAAGGGGTTTTAGCAGTGATGATTCTATACGGTCAGAGGTGAGGAAGTGAAGGGGTTTTAGCAGTGATGATTCTATACAGTCAGAGGTGAGGAAGTGAAGGGCTTTTAGCAGTGATGATTCTATACAGTCAGAGGTGAGGAAGTGAAGGGCTTTTAGCAGTGATGATTCTATACAGTCAGAGGTGAGGAAGTGAAGGGGTTTTAGCAGTGATGATTCTATACGGTCAGAGGTGAGGGAGTGAAGGGGTTTTAGCAGTGATGATTCTATACGGTCAGAGGTGAGGAAGTGAAGGGGTTTTAGCAGTGATGATTCTATACAGTCAGAGGTGAGGAAGTGAAAGGGTTTTAGCAGTGATGATTCTATACAGTCAGAGGTGAGGAAGTGAAGGGGTTTTAGCAGTGATGATTCTATACAGTCAGAGGTGAGGAAGTGAAGGGCTTTTAGCAGTGATGATTCTATACAGTCAGAGGTGAGGAAGTGAAGGGGTTTTAGCAGTGATGATTCTAAACAGTCAGAGGTGAGGAAGTGAAGGGCTTTTAGCAGTGATGATTCTATACAGTCAGAGGTGAGGAAGTGAAAGGGTTTTAGCAGTGATGATTCTATACAGTCAGAGGTGAGGAAGTGAAGGGGTTTTAGCAGTGATGATTCTATACAGTCAGAGGTGAGGGAGTGAAGGGGTTTTAGCAGTGATGATTCTATACAGTCAGAGGTGAGGAAGTGAAGTGGTTTTAGCAGTGATGATTCTATACAGTCAGAGGTGAGGAAGTGAAGGGGTTTTAGCAGTGATGATTCTATACAGTCAGAGGTGAGGAAGTGAAGGGCTTTTAGCAGTGATGATTCTATACAGTCAGAGGTGAGGAAGTGAAGTGGTTTTAGCAGTGATGATTCTATACAGTCAGAGGTGAGGAAGTGAAGGGGTTTTAGCAGTGATGATTCTATACAGTCAGAGGTGAGGAAGTGAAGGGCTTTTAGCAGTGATGATTCTATACAGTCAGAGGTGAGGAAGTGAAGTGGTTTTAGCAGTGATGATTCTATACAGTCAGAGGTGAGGGAGTGAAGGGGTTTTAGCAGTGATGATTCTATACAGTCAGAGGTGAGGAAGTGAAGTGGTTTTAGCAGTGATGATTCTATACAGTCAGAGGTGAGGAAGTGAAGGGGTTTTAGCAGTGATGATTCTATACAGTCAGAGGTGAGGAAGTGAAGGGCTTTTAGCAGTGATGATTCTATACAGTCAGAGGTGAGGAAGTGAAGTGGTTTTAGCAGTGATGATTCTATACAGTCAGAGGTGAGGGAGTGAAGGGGTTTTAGTTGAACGAGAAATTGGCACATTTTATCAGAGACATTTGCATAACTTTATTAACATATTCCTGTAGTTACATTTAAAAATAACTCCACTCTGCTGCACTGAAAGACAAGACACATCCAAGCAGATAGTAGAATAATTCCCTGTGGTGTCATTACCCAGTCTAGTCAGATAGTAGAATAATTCCCTGTGGTGTCATTACCCAGTCTAGTCAGATAGTAGAATAATTCCCTGTGGTGTCATTACCCAGTCTAGTCAGATAGTATAATAATTCCCTGTGGTGTCATTATCCAGTCTAGTCAGATAGTAGAATAATTCCCTGTGGTGTCATTACCCAGTCTAGTCAGATAGTAGAATAGTTCCCTGTGGTGTCATTACCCAGTCTAGTCAGATAGTAGAATAATTCCCTGTGGTGTCATTACCCAATCTAGTCTGATAGTAGAATAATTCCCTGTGGTGTCATTACCCAGTCTAGTCAGATAGTAGAATAATTCCCTGTGGTGTCATTACCCAGTCTAGTCAGATAGTAGAATGATTCCCTGTGGTGTCATTACCCAGTCTAGTCAGATAGTAGAATAATTCCCTGTGGTGTCATTACCCAGTCTAGTCAGATAGTAGAATAATTCCCTGTGGTGTCATTATCCAGTCTAGTCAGATAGTAGAATAATTCCCTGTGGTGTCATTACCCAGTCTAGGCAGATAGTAGAATAATTCCCTGTGGTGTCATTACCCAGTCTAGTCAGATAGTAGAATAATTCCCTGTGGTGTCATTACCCAGTCTAGTCAGATAGTAGAATAATTCCCTGTGGTGTCATTACCCAGTCTAGTCAGATAGTAGAATAATTCCCTGTGGTGTCATTATCCAGTCTAGTCAGATACTAGAATAATTCCCTGTGGTGTCATTACCCAGTCTAGGCAGATAGTAGAATAATTCCCTGTGGTGTCATTACCCAGTCTAGTCAGATAGTAGAATAATTCCCTGTGGTGTCATTACCCAGTCTAGTCAGATAGTAGAATAATTCCCTGTGGTGTCATTACCCAGTCTAGTCAGATAGTAGAATAATTCCCTGTGGTGTCATTATCCAGTCTAGTCAGATAGTAGAATAATTCCCTGTGGTGTCATTATCCAGTCTAGTCAGATAGTAGAATAATTCCCTGTGGTGTCATTACCCAGTCTAGTCAGATAGTAGAATAATTCCCTGTGGTGTCATTACCCAATCTAGTCTGATAGTAGAATAATTCCCTGTGGTGTCATTACCCAGTCTAGTCAGATAGTAGAATAATTCCCTGTGGTGTCATTACCCAGTCTAGTCAGATAGTAGAATGATTCCCTGTGGTGTCATTACCCAGTCTAGTCAGATAGTAGAATAATTCCCTGTGGTGTCATTACCCAGTCTAGTCAGATAGTAGAATAATTCCCTGTGGTGTCATTATCCAGTCTAGTCAGATAGTAAAATAATTCCCTGTGGTGTCATTACCCAGTCTAGGCAGATAGTAGAATAATTCCCTGTGGTGTCATTACCCAGTCTAGTCAGATAGTAGAATAATTCCCTGTGGTGTCATTACCCAGTCTAGTCAGATAGTAGAATAATTCCCTGTGGTGTCATTACCCAGTCTAGTCAGATAGTAGAATAATTCCCTGTGGTGTCATTATCCAGTCTAGTCAGATAGTAGAATAATTCCCTGTGGTGTCATTACCCAGTCTAGTCAGATAGTAGAATGATTCCCTGTGGTGTCATTACCCAGTCTAGTCAGATAGTAGAATAATTCCCTGTGGTGTCATTACCCAGTCTAGTCAGATAGTAGAATAATTCCCTGTGGTGTCATTATCCAGTCTAGTCAGATAGTAAAATAATTCCCTGTGGTGTCATTACCCAGTCTAGGCAGATAGTAGAATAATTCCCTGTGGTGTCATTACCCAGTCTAGTCAGATAGTAGAATAATTCCCTGTGGTGTCATTACCCAGTCTAGTCAGATAGTAGAATAATTCCCTGTGGTGTCATTACCCAGTCTAGTCAGATAGTAGAATAATTCCCTGTGGTGTCATTATCCAGTCTAGTCAGATAGTAGAATAATTCCCTGTGGTGTCATTATCCAGTCTAGTCAGATAGTAGAATAATTCCCTGGGGTGTCATTACCCAGTCTAGTCAGATAGTAGAATAATTCCCTGTGGTGTCATTATCCAGTCTAGTCAGATAGTAGAATAATTCCCTGTGGTGTCATTACCCAGTCTAGTCAGATAGTAGAATAATTCCCTGTGGTGTCATTACCCAATCTAGTCTGATAGTAGAATAATTCCCTGTGGTGTCATTACCCAGTCTAGTCAGATAGTAGAATAATTCCCTGTGGTGTCATTACCCAGTCTAGTCAGATAGTAGAATGATTCCCTGTGGTGTCATTACCCAGTCTAGTCAGATAGTAGAATAATTCCCTGTGGTGTCATTACCCAGTCTAGTCAGATAGTAGAATAATTCCCTGTGGTGTCATTATCCAGTCTAGTCAGATAGTAGAATAATTCCCTGTGGTGTCATTACCCAGTCTAGGCAGATAGTAGAATAATTCCCTGTGGTGTCATTACCCAGTCTAGTCAGATAGTAGAATAATTCCCTGTGGTGTCATTACCCAGTCTAGTCAGATAGTAGAATAATTCCCTGTGGTGTCATTACCCAGTCTAGTAAGATAGTAGAATAATTCCCTGTGGTGTCATTATCCAGTCTAGTCAGATAGTAGAATAATTCCCTGTGGTGTCATTATCCAGTCTAGTCAGATAGTAGAATAATTCCCTGTGGTGTCATTATCCAGTCTAGTCAGATACTAGAATAATTCCCTGTGGTGTCATTACCCAGTCTAGGCAGATAGTAGAATAATTCCCTGTGGTGTCATTACCCAGTCTAGTCAGATAGTAGAATAATTCCCTGTGGTGTCATTACCCAGTCTAGTCAGATAGTAGAATAATTCCCTGTGGTGTCATTACCCAGTCTAGTCAGATAGTAGAATAATTCCCTGTGGTGTCATTACCCAGTCTACTGTGTCATCCTCCCAGAGCAGAGCGAGAGAGGGAGAGAGGACTTCACAATTCACTATTTACACCAAAACTGGGTTTAAATATTATTTGAAATGATTTCAAATACTTTCGCTGGTCTTTGATTGAGCTTTCTTGGCATAATGGACCAATCAAATCAATCAAATCAAATCCCAAAACGGCAAACCCAACCTACTTGGTACTCCAGGCAAGATAGAGGAAACGCATTGATGTATTTGAAAGATTTCAAATAGTATTTGAACCCAGGTCTGATTCAGCCTACACCCTCTAATAGTGTTGTTGACTGTATAATGCAGATTGGACGTTCAGTTGGACTTCACTCAGCCACAGGAGGCTGTAATTCTAATCTAATCCAGAAATACCCATGACAACGTGTTGTTGGTGTGTTTCAGTTAGCGTGTTGTCGGTGTGTTTCAGTTAGCGTGTCGTTGGTGTGTTTTAGTTAGCGTGTTGTTGGTGTGTTTTAGTTAGCGTGTTGTTGGTGTGTTTTAGTTAGCGTGTTGTTACCATGTTGTGACTATGTTGATATCTGGTGTTGAGTTCCTCTTCTTGATTTAAAGGGATTGGACAAATCACACTGAAACACCTGACTGGACGACGTAGATTAAAATACCTTAATGATCCATCTTCAGGTGTTTTCAACCGTCTTGTTTGGTACCTGGTGGTGTTAAGAGCAGTGGTTGTCTCGGTGGTGTCTTCAGGTGTTTTCAACTGTCTTGTTTGCTACCTGGTGGTTTCTTCAGGTGTTTTCAGCCGTCTTGTTTGGTACCTGGTGGTGTTAAGAGCAGTGGTTGTCTCGGTGGTGTCTTCAGGTGTTTTCAACTGTCTTGTTTGCTACCTGGTGGTGTCTTCAGGTGTTTTCAACCGTCTTGTTTGGTACCTGGTGGTGTTAAGAGCAGTGGTTGTCTCGGTGACGTCTTCAGGTGTTTCCAACCGTCTTGTTTGGTACCTGGTGGTGTTAGGAGCAGTGGTTGTCTCGGTGATGTCTTCAGGTGTTTTGAAACGTCTTGTTTGCTACCTGGTGGTGTTAAGAGCAGTGGTTGTCTCGGTGATGTCTTCAGGTGTTTTCAACCGTCTTGTTTGCTACCTGGTGGTGTTAAGAGCAGTGGTTGTCTCGGTGACGCCGTCAGGTGTTTTCAACAGTCTTGTTTGCTACCTGGTGGTGTTTTCAACCATCTTGTTTGCTACCTGGTGGTGTTAAGAGCAGTGGTTGTCTCGGTGGTGTCTTCAGGTGTTTTCAACCGTCTTGTTTGGTACCTGGTGGTGTTAAGAGCAGTGGTTGTCTCGGTGGTGTCTTCAGGTGTTTTCAACCGTCTTGTTTGCTACCTGGTGGTGTTAAGAGCAGTTGTTGTCTCGGTGGTGTCTTCAGGTGTTTTCAACCGTCTTGTTTGCTACCTGGTGGTGTTAAGAGCAGTGGTTGTCTCGGTGGTGTCTTCAGGTGTTTTCAAACCGTCTTGTTTGCTACCTGGTGGTGTCTTCAGGTGTTTTCAGCCGTCTTGTTTGGTACCTGGTGGTGTTAAGAGCAGTGGTTGTCTCGGTGGTGTCTTCAGGTGTTTTCAACTGTCTTGTTTGCTACCTGGTGGTGTTAAGAGCAGTGGTTGTCTCGGTGACGCCGTCAGGTGTTTTCAACAGTCTTGTTTGCTACCTGGTGGTGTTTTCAACCATCTTGTTTGCGTGTCTTCAGGTGTTTTAAACCGTCTTGTTTGCTACCTGGTGGTGTTAAGAGCAGTGGTTGTCTCGGTGGTGTCTTCAGGTGTTTTCAACCGTCTTGTTTGGTACCTGGTGGTGTTAAGAGCAGTGGTTGTCTCGGTGATGTCTTCAGGTGTTTTCAACCGTCTTGTTTGCTACCTGGTGGTGTTAAGAGCAGTGGTTGTCTCGGTGGTGTCTTCAGGTGTTTTCAAACCGTCTTGTTTGCTACCTGGTGGTGTCTTCAGGTGTGGTTAAAGGCATTAGACAAGGAAACCAAAGTAACACCAAAGCCTAGTAAAGAAATGGAATGGATGACACTTCCTGTTCATCTCCGTTAAACTGCTCTTTCGGGTGTTGTTGACACAACCGTCTTGTTTGTCAGAGAAATGTGTTTTGTTTTTTAAACAATTTTATAAACACACATCGCAAAAAAAATACATCCTCACCCTAGTGAACCATTTTTTTTTGTTGCTTTTAACTGTCAAAGTATACTGAGGATTGACAGGAAGTTTTATCGTAGGTTTTCCTACGAAAACCAAATTAACCCCTATAGTTCATATCATAGTGAAATACAGTGACATCAATTTACAAGAGTAGCAGATAAGCAGAATATTGCTCCTGTCCGGTGTTCCCTGCTTTCAACAGATAATGACTTCACCAGCCCAGCCTAGCTATGTAAATTAGCCAGGGTCTGATATCTTGACTACACTGAGAAGCTCTGTAGTTGAACCGTATGTCTGTTTCCCTAATTCGCAACCCCTTATTTCCCTACATAGTGCACTACTTTTGACTAGAGTTCAATGGGCCCTGGTCAAAAGTAGTGCACTACGTAGGGAATAGGGTACCGTTTGGAACACATTCTATGTCTGTCTGAGGGAAGCAGACACCAAAGTACCTAGTCATCCAGTCTTCAATGCCCAGCCAAATCTAATGGATTTAATGAAGGGGAGATATATATTTTTCAAATGTTGTATTTAATTTGATTTAGCATTTTTATGAGACACCCCCCCGCCCCCTCCATTCCCCATACTAAATCACATTAAAATGTTCAGAGTTTGTAGTCATGTTAACTCTACTGCTTACAGTGTGTCTGTGTGGTTGGTTGGGAGGAATAGCTAGTGTTAATGAATGCAAAACATTCCCATAAAATATTCAAAAGAAGACCCATTACTGCTGTGGCTGTCTCATCTTTGCTGCTAAACTTCAATCAGTTGAGCATTTAAAATGCATTAAATGCCTTTGGTAATCTAGTCTAATCTGCAAAGCAACATTTTTTGTCAAACTGGTTTTGACTTATATTATTATTCTTATTATTATTTTTAAACACACCAAAAAATATGTAACACTTAATTTTATGATGGTAATTTTTTTTAATTTCTCTGTTATAATTAAAATCCTTGCTCATCAAGTACTTAAAACAAGCATGTAATTGTGTAGTTTATCAGAGCCTTTAATGTTATTCTATGTACGAATCTTAAACTAACTACTCAAAAAACACAGAATTAGTGTCAATGCAATTGTAAAACTGTGTGCAAATGTTATTTTTTACTGAGCTAAATATATGTTAATAATGAGATAATATCTAAATATATGTTAATAATGAGATAATATCTAAATATATGTTAATAATGGGATAATATCTAAATATATGTTAATAATGGGATAATATCTAAATATATGTTAATAATGAGATAATATCTAAATATATGTTAATAATGAGATAATATCTAAATATATGTTAATAATGGGATAATATCTAAATATATGTTAATAATGAGATAATATCTAAATATATGTTAATAATGAGATAATATCTAAATATATGTTAATAATGGGATAATATCTAAATATATGTTAATAATGAGATAATATCTAAATACTATGTTTTTAAAGCCACATTCCAGGGTCTTATTTTCAGCCCAAATGGCAGCCCTGACACTCTGAGATCTACTCCTATGAGCTATGCTGTCTGAAGGGCTGGTTTTCCTCATGAATAATGTTCCCTATGTGTACTGTCTGTGTCTGTGTTAATACCATGAGGTGTCAGTGTTGTGCTACGGCTGGTTAATAGTAACACCTCCTTCCTCTGATGCAGACGGGGCGGTGCAGACTGATGAAGGCCCTTTAGAGGATGCAGACCTGTCTCCGCAGAGTGACCTGTCCTCTGAAGAGGTTAGACACACCCCTCTGCAGAGTGACCTGACCTCTGAAGAGGTTAGACACACCTCTCCACAGAATGACCTGACCTCTGAAGAGGTTAGACACACCTCTCCACAGAGTGACCTGTCCTCTGAAGAGGTTAAACACACCCCTCCACAGAGTGACCTGACCTCTGAAGAGGTTAAACACACCTCTCCACAGAGTGACCTGACCTCTGAAGAGGTTAGACACACCTCACACTTGCATATATTGCTTACTACTGTACAAGTGTACCAAGTTTCAGGCTTTTAATAAAAAAGTGTACATTATTTTCTATATTATCTATAGCTCAAATACAATTCCAACTGTTTGAATGTTCAACATATTGCGTCTGAAAGACTTTCGATAATAGAATCATATTCATTTGCTAATGTAAAATCAATTTCAGAAGCCAACAGAGGACAGTAAATCTACTGACACAGAGGAGAGTCCAGAGGGAGAAAAAGTTGAAGAGGAGGAGACTGCAGTAGCTGAGAACTCCACCGTGGAACAAGGTGATAACAAGGAAGATGTTACTAAAACCACCGAGGAACAAGGTGATAACAAGGAAGATATTACTAAGAGGATTACCACAGAGGAACAAGGTGATAACAAGGAAGATATTACTAAGAGGATTACCACAGAGGAACAAGGTGATGACAAGGAAGATGTTACTAAAACCACCGAGGAACAAGGTGATAACAAGGAAGATGTTACTAAAACCACCGAGGAACACGGTGATAACAAGGAAGATGTTACTAAAACCACAGAGGAACAAGGTGATAACAACGAAGATATTACTAAGAGGATTACCACAGAGGAACAAGGTGATAACAAGGAAGATGTTACTAAAACCACCGAGGAACAAGGTGATAACAACGAAGATATTACTAAGAGGATTACCACAGAGGAACAAGGTGATAACAAGGAAGATGTTACTAAGAGGATTACCACAGAGGAACAAGGTGATAACAAGGAAGATGTTACTAAGAGGATTACCACAGAGGAACAAGGTGATAACAAGGAAGATGTTACTAAAACCACAGAGAAACAAGGTGATAACAAGGAAGATGTTACTAAAACCACCGAGGAACAAGGTGATGACAACGAAGATATTACTAAGAGGATTACCACAGAGGAACAAGGTGATAACAAGGAAGATGTTACTAAGAGGATTACCACAGAGGAACAAGGTGATAACAAGGAAGATGTTACTAAGAGGATTACCACAGAGGAACAAGGTGATAACAAGGAAGATATTACTAAGAGGATTACCACAGAGGAACAAGGTGATAACAAGGAAGATATTACTAAGAGGATTACCACAGAGGAACAAGGTGATAACAAGGAAGATATTACTAAGAGGATTACCACAGAGGAACAAGGTGATAACAAGGAAGATATTACTATAACCACAGAGGAGGACTCAGACAGTGTGGTTGGTGAGAAGAGCCTGGAGACCAAGCTACAGGGAAGTCTGGAGAACCTGGTCCTGAAGAAATGAAGGATGGAGAGGGGAAGGAGAGAGAGAGAGAAGGAGGATGAGGCACCGGATAAAGCTGAGGAGGTTGGAGAAGCAGGGGATGACGGTCCAACTTCAACAGATGGAAAAGAGTAGAAAGAGAAAGTGGATAGAGGAAGACGAGATGAATCATACCATGTGGAAAAGAAAGATGAGGAGGAAGTAGACAAGGAACCTGGAACTGAGACATATTTTGAGACAGAAGAGGGAGGAAGTAGATAAGGAACCTGGAACTGAGACAGATTCTGAGACAGAGGAGGGAGGAAGTAGATAAGGAACCTGGAACTGAGACAGAGGAGGGAGGAAGTAGATAAGGAACCTGGAACTGAGACAGATTCTGAGACAGGGGAGGGAGGAAGTAGATAAGGAACCTGGAACTGAGACAGATTCTGAGACAGAGGAGGAAGTGAAGAAGAAGATAGAGAGGTGATCCTTCAGAGACAGGAGAAGATAGAGAGGTGATCCTTCAGAGACCGGAGAAGATAGAGATGTGATCCTTCAGAGACAGGAGAAGATAGAGAGGTGATCCCTCAGAGACAGGAGAAGATAGAGAGGTGATCCTTCAGAGACAGGAGAAGATAGAGAGGTGATCCTTCAGAGACAGGAGAAGATAGAGAGGTGATCCTTCAGAGACAGGAGAAGATAGAGAGGTGATCCTTCAGAGACAGGAGAAGATAGAGAGGTGATCCTTCAGAGACCGGAGAAGATAGAGATGTGATCCTTCAGAGACAGGAGAAGATAGAGAGGTGATCCCTCAGAGACAGGAGAAGATAGAGAGGTGATGCTTCAGAGACAGGAGAAGATAGAGAGGTGATCCCTCAGAGACAGGAGAAGATAGAGAGGTGATCCATCAGAGACAGGAGAAGATAGAGAGGTGTAGAGAGAGAAGGATGATGCAACTACTACTTTTTACTTTTTTAAAGATACCAAAACAGACAAGTCTGCAAAGGAGAAAGGAGAGGGGGGGGGACAAAGAGGAGAGAAATGGGGAGGGAGAATCATCAGAATCCCATTCCAGTGAAGAGGAAGAAACAGGGAGAGAGACCGGACACCAGGTAAAAGGTTCCAATGAGAAGAGTCAAAGCAGCAAAGACGAGTTGGAAGTGTTGTTTAAGAAAAGCCTTAAGGGAGAAGGGTGACAAGACTAGCATGTAGGGCACAAAGAAAAATATCATTATAATCCACCACAACAAAACAATATTACATTATCAGGGTTCTTAATATGATTTTTTTTCTTAACAATGTGATGCTGCTGAGCAAAGTGCCTCTCTTACGTTCTTCGAGGGGAATATCCTGGATATCGTATGGGATTATATATGGGGTTATATGTGGGATTATATGTGGGATTATATGTGGGGTTATATGTGGGATTATATGTGGGGTTATATGTGGGGTTATATATGGGATTATATGTGGGGTTATATGTGGGATTATATGTGGGGTTATATGTGGGATTATATATGGGATTATATGTGGGATTATATGTGGGGTTATATGTGGGATTATATATGGGATTATATGTGGGATTATATATGGGATTATATGTGGGGTTATATGTGGGGTTATATGTGGGATTATATATGGGATTATATGTGGGATTATATATGGGATTATATGTGGGGTTATATGTGGGGTTATATGTGGGATTATATATGGGATTATATGTGGGGTTATATGTGGAATTATATGTGGGATTATATGTGGGATTATATGTGGGGTTATATATGGGATTATATGTGGAATTATATGTGGGATTATATGTGGGATTATATGTGGGGTTATGTGTGGGGTTATATGTGGGATTATATATGGGATTATATGTGGGATTATATGTGGGATTATATGTGGGGTTATATGTGGGGTTATATGTGGGATTATATATGGGATTATATGTGGGATTATATATGGGATTATATGTGGGGTTATATGTGGGGTTATATGTGGGATTATATATGGGATTATATGTGGGGTTATATGTGGAATTATATGTGGGATTATATGTGGGATTATATGTGGGGTTATATATGGGATTATATGTGGAATTATATGTGGGATTATATGTGGGATTATATGTGGGGTTATGTGTGGGGTTATATGTGGGATTATATATGGGATTATATGTGGGATTATATGTGGGGTTATGTGTGGGGTTATATGTGGGATTATATATAAATAAATAAATAAATATGAATGGTTGTTTAGTTACATAGGGATACACAGCTATAGGGGAGTTTCTATTTGAAGTATAGTATAAATCACCAGTGGGAAGAGGGTCCGACAGCTGTCATAACAGTTACACTGTGCCTTTTTATTCCATCAAATTACCATGTAACATCTCTGGGAACTCATTATTCTTAAATGGTAATTAAGTAGTGACTGATGATAAATGACTGAAGTTCAAATAGTTTCCGAGTGGTTATTATCTGTTGGAAACACTGTAGTCTTCAGAGAGATGGGTCTGTTACAGGCTTTTAATGTGACATCATGTTCTGTACTCTGTGAATGATATGAAAGAGAGAGATAGAGAGGGGGGGAGAGAAGAGGAGAGAGAGAGAGAGGGGGAGAGAGAGAGGGGAGAGAGGGGGGAGAGAGAGACAGAAACACTGTTAAAAGGAAACACTGTAGTCTTCAGAGAGATGGGTCTGTTACAGGCTTTTAATGTGACATCATGTTCTGTACTCTGTGAATGATATGAAGGAGAGTGGGGGGGGGGGAGGAGAGAGAGAGAGACAGAGAGAGGGGAGATAGAGAGAGATGGAGAGAGGGGTGGGGGAAGAGGAGAGAGAGAGAGAGGAGGGGAGAGAGAAGAGGAGAGAGAGAGAGACTGAGAGAGAGGGGAGATAGAGAGAGATACAGAGGGGTGGGGGAAGAGGAGAGAGAGAGAGGAGGGGAGAGAGAAGAGGAGAGGAGAGAGGGAGAAGAGGAGAGGAGAGAGGGGTGGAGAGAGAGAGAGCGAGAGGAGGGGAGAGAGAGAAGAGGAGAGAGAGCGATTTCTGCCTTAGTGTATATGTACATATTCTTTGTTTCTTGTCTGAAAACAGGTATGCTTATGCTATTACATTCTGTATGATTTGCCAATGTTTGACCATATAGTAGTTAGTATTATGAATAAGCTGCAACATGCAATACAGTACCTCATCAAGCAATAAGAACTAAACAAGACAATATTGTATTTCTGCAACGCTGTACCACATCGTGGTGCGTCACCCTGTAAAAGATCATCTGTTCTCTGAAACCGTCTTGTAAAATAGAAATTGAATAAACTGAAACTAAGAAATAAAATATGAGTATGTATTGAAATTATTTATAATTGACAAATAACACAAGTTCACCTTTGAACCTTCGTACTGCAGTGGGCTAAATCCGGGTCACACAGAGTGCTTCTGGGTCGTCTTAAACAAATCTACTGTGAAACAAAAGTATACACCTCACACACATGGTTATGGACTTAACAGTAAAATAAAACACCTTAATATGTACTGAATAAAAACTATAAACTGAATTAAAAATATAAATTCAACATGCAACAATTTCAAAGATTTTGCTGAGTTACAGTTCATATAAGGAAATCAGTCAATTGAATTAAATTCATTAGGACCTAATCTATGGATTTCACATGACTCGGCAGGGGCACAGCCATGTGTGGTTCTGGGAGGGCAAAGGCCCAGCCACTGGGGGGGGCCAGGCCCAGCCAATCAAAATGTGTTTTTCCCCACAAAAGGGCTTTCTTACAGACAGAAATACTCCTCAGCACCAAAAAAAGCGTTATATTTGAGATTCTTCAAAGTAGCCACCCTTTGCCTTGATGACATTTTTGCACATTCTTGGCATTCTCTCAACCAGCTTCACCTGGAATGCTTTTCAAACAGTCTTGAAGGAGTTCCCAAAAAAGCTGAGCACTTGTTGGCTGCTTTTCCTTCACTCTGCGGTCCAACTCATCCCAAACCATCTCAATTGGGTTGAGGTCAGGTGATTGTGAAGGCCAAGTCATCTGATGCAGCACTCCATCACTCTCCTTCTTGGTGAAATAGCCTTTACACAGCCTGGAGGTGTGTTGGGTCATTGTCCTGTTGAGAAACAAATGATCGTCCCACTAAGCCCAAACCAGATGGGATGATGTATTGCTGCAGAATGCTGTGGTAGCCATGCTGGTTAAGTGTGCCTTGAATTCTAAATAAATCACTGACAGTGTCACCAGCAAAGCACCCCCACACCATCACACGTCCTCCTCCATGCTTCATGGTGGGAACCACACACCTCTTCCGCCGCCATGCTTCATGGTGGGAACCACACACCTCCTCCATACTTCATGGTGGGAACCACACATGTCCTCCTCCATGCTTCATGGTGGGAACCACACATGCTGAGATTATCCATTCACCTACTCTGCGTCTCACAACGGAACCAAAAATCTAAACTTTGGACTCATCAGACCAAAGGACAGATTTCCACTGGTCTAATGTACATTGCTCGTGTTTCTTGGCCCAAGCAAGTCTCTTCTTATTATTGGTGTCCTTTAGTAGTGGTTTCTTTGCAGCAATTTGACCATTAAGGCCTGATTCACTAAGTCTCCTCTGAACAGTTGATGTTGAGATGTGTCTGTTACTTGAACTCTGTGAAGCATTTATTTGGGTTGCAATTTCTGAGTCTGGTAACTCCAATGAACTTATCCTCTGCAGCAGAGATAATTCTGAGTATTCCTTTCCTGTGGCGTGCCTCATGAGAGCCAGTTTCATCATAGAGTTTGATGGTTTTTGTGACTGCACTTGAAGAAACTTTAAAAGTTCTTGAAATTTTCCGCATTGACTGTCCTTCATGTCTTAAAGTAATTATGGACTGTCGTTTCTCTTTGCTTATTTGAGCTGTTCTTGCCATATTATGGACTTGGTCTTTTACGAAATAGGGTTATCTTCTGTATACCACCCCTACCTTGTCACAACAAACAAATGCATTAAGAAGGAAAGAAATTCCACAAATTAACTTTTAACATGGCGCACCTGTTAATTGAAATGCATTCCAGGTACTACCTCATGAAGCTGGTTGAGAGAATGCCAAGTGTGTGCAAAGCTGTCATCAAGGCAAAGGGTGGCTACTTTGAAAATTCTCAAATATAAAATATATTTTGATTTGTTTAACCTCTCTAGGGTAGGGGGCAGCATTCTGAATTTTGGATGAAAAGCATGCCCAAATTAAACCGCCTGCTAATCGGGCCCAGAAGATATGATATGCATATAACTGGTAGATTTGGATAGAAAACACTCTACATTTTCCAAAACTATTAAAATAGTGTCTGTGAGTATAACAGGCAAAAACCTGAGAAAAATCCATTCAGGAAATTGTTTTTGTAGTTCTCTATTCAATGCCATTACAGTATCCATTGATTTAGGACTCAATTGGCAGTTCCCATGCCTTCCACTAGATGTCAACAGTCTTTAGAAATAGTTTCAGGCTTGTATTCTTATAAATGAGGGAGTAAGACCAGTCTGAATGAGTGGACCCTGACGTGTCACAGAGCTTTTTCATGTGCAATCCCGAGAGAGTGCATTTCTTGTTTACCTTTTATATTGACAATGTTATTGTCCGGTCGAAAGATCATAGATAATTCACGCTAAAAACAACCTGAGGGTTGAACATAAACATCGTTTGACATGTTTCTATGAACATTACGGATACGATTTGGATTTTTTTCCTGCCTGTTTTGACTGCATTTGAGCCTGTGGATTATTGAAGAAAATGCGTGAACAAAACAGTGGTTTTTAGATATAAAGAGACTTTATCGAACAAAAGGATTTATTGAGTAAATTAATGTCTTCTGAGTGCCACCATATGAAGATCATCAAAGGTAAGTGATTCATTTTATCTCTATTTCTGAGTTTTGTAACGTTTCTGCTTGGCTGGTTACTGTTTGTAATAATTTGTCAACTGGGCTATGTTCTGGGCTAGGTATGTTCTGGGCTAGGTATGCTTTCGGCAAAAATAATTTTACAAATCTGACACCGTGGTTGGATTAACAAGAAGTTCATGTTTAAACCTGTGTAAAATATGTTTTGTTTTCTGAATTGTTATAATGAGCATTTCTGTATTTGAATTATTTGACGCTCTGCAATCTCACTGGCTGTTGGCCAGATGGGACATATCCTAGAGAGGTTTTAACACTTTTTTTTTGGTTACTACATGATTCCATATGTGTTATTTCATAGTTTTGATGTCTTCACTTATTCTACAATGTAGAAAATAGTAAAAACAAAGAAAAACCCTTGAATGAGGAGGTGTGTCCACGTTTTTGGCTGGTACTGTATATATTTTAGTTCAGTATATATATATTTTAGTTCAGTATATATATATTTTAGTTCAGTATATATATATTTTAGTTCAGTATATATATATTTTAGTTCAGTATATATATATTTTAGTTCAGTATATATATATTTTAGTTCAGTATATATATATTTTAGTTCAGTATATATATATTTTAGTTCAGTATGTATATATTTTAGTTCAGTATATATATATTTTAGTTCAGTATGTATATATTTTAGTTCAGTATATATATATTTTAGTTCAGTATGTATATATTTTAGTTCAGTATATATATATTTTAGTTCAGTATATATATATTTTAGTTCAGTATATATATATTTTAGTTCAGTATATATATATTTTAGTTCAGTATGTATATATTTTAGTTCAGTATATATATATTTTAGTTCAGTATATATATATTTTAGTTCAGTATATATATATTTTAGTTCAGTATATATATATTTTAGTTCAGTATATATATATTTTAGTTCAGTATATATATATTTTAGTTCAGTATATATATATTTTAGTTCAGTATATATATATTTTAGTTCAGTATATATATATTTTAGTTCAGTATATATATATTTTAGTTCAGTATATATATATTTTAGTTCAGTATATATATATTTTAGTTCAGTATATATATATTTTAGTTCAGTATATATATATTTTAGTTCAGTATATATATATTTTAGTTCAGTATATATATATTTTAGTTCAGTATATACAGTTGAAGTCTGAAGTTTACATACACTTAGGTTGGAGTCATTAAAACTTGTTTTTCAACCATTCCACAAATTTCTTGTTAACAAACTATAGTTTCGGCAAGTCGGTTAGGACATCTACTTTGTGCAAGACACAAGTCATTTTTCCAATAATTGTTTACAGACAGGTTATTTCACTTATAATTCACTGTATCACAATTCCAGTGGGTCAGAAGTTTACATACACTAACTTGACTGTGCCTTAAAACATCTTGGAAAACTCCAGAAAATTATGTCATGGCTTTAGAAGTTTCTGGTAGGCTAATTGATATCATTTGAGTCAATTGGAGGTGTACCTGTGGAAGTATTTCAAGGCCTACCTTCAAACTCAGTGCCTCTTTGCTTGACATCATGGGAAAATCAAAAGAACTCAGCCCAGACTTCAGCCAATTTTTATAAACCTCCACAAGTCTGGTTCGTCATTGGGGGCAATTTCCAAACGCCTGAAGGTACCACGTTCATCTGTACAAACAATAGTACCCAAGTATAAACACCATGGGACCACGCAGCCGTCATACCGCTCAGGAAGGAGACGCGTTCTGTCTCCTAGAGATGAACGTACTTTGGTGCGTTGCGGTAGCAGGCTGATCCAATCACTTACCATGTTTTCTTTTCCTAGTGGAGAGAGACGTGTCACAGAGACTCCTCACATCTCCCCACAATTCTACACTCTTCCTCCCAGCTTCCCACTCCAGAAACAGCCTTTTAATTCACCAGGGAGAGAAGACAGCAGTGGGCAGCCAGTCAGTGAGACCATGCTGTGTATCTCCTTCCTCCCAGCTTCCCACTCCAGAAACAGCCTGTTAATTCACCAGGGACAGAAGACAGCAGTGGGCAGCCAGTCAGTGAGACCATGCTGTGTATCTCCTTCCTCCCAGCTTCCCACTCCATTAACAGCCTGTTATTTCACCAGGGACAGAAGACAGCAGTGGGCAGCCAGTCAGTGAGACCATGCTGTGTATCTCCTTCCTCGCAGCTTCCCACTCCTGAAACAGCCTGTTAATTCACCAGGGACAGAAGACAGCAGTGGGCAGCCAGTCAGTGAGACCATGCTGTGTATCTCCTGATGTATAGCCTCTGTTACTGTGACATGCTGAACTGACTGTACTAGAGACTGGTGCTGTAACTACAATAGTATGCTGCAATGATGTAATGATGTAATGCTGCAATGATGTAATGTTGTAGTAATGTAATGCTGTAATAATGTATTGCTGTAATAATGTATTGTTGTAGTAATGTATTGCAGTAATAATGTAATGCAGTAATAATGTAATGCTGTAATGATGTAATAATGTAATGCTGTAATAATGTAATGCAGTAGTAATGTAATGCTGTAATAATGTAATGCTGTAATAATGTAATGCTGTAATAATGTAATGCTGTAATAATGTAATGCTGTAATAATGTATTGCTATAATAATGTAATGCTATAATAATGTAATGCTATAATAATGTAATGCTGAAATAATGTAATGCTGAAATAATGTATTGTTGTAATAATGTAATAATGTAATGCTGAAATAATGTAATGCTGTAATAATGTAATGCTGTAATAATGTAATGCTGAAATAATGTATTGTTGTAATAATGTAATAATGTAATAATGTAATGCTGTAATAATGGTGTGATGTAATAATGTAATGATGTAATAATGTAATGATGTAATAATGTATTGCTGTAATAATGTAATGCTGTAATAATGTAATGCTGTAATAATGGTGTGATGTAATAATGTAATGTAATGTAAAGAATTTTAACTAAACAGAATACTACTCTGTTACTGTATGGATGTATGAATCTTATTATAATCATAACACTGAATATAATGTGATGTAGTTTTAGTCAAGAAATAGAACAAGGACTTTCTGTTCCTTGTTAGAAACAAATGGAGCTATCGTCAGACCGGCTGGAATACTGTGTTCCTTACAGGACATTCTGACCCAGGGAGGGGAGAGACCCAGGGAGGGGAGAGACCCAGGGAGGGGAGAGACCTTGGGAGGGGAGAGACCCAGGGAGGGGAGAGACCCAGGGAGGGGAGAGACCCAGGGAGGGGAGAGACCCAGGGAGGGGAGAGACCCAGGGAGGGGAGAGACCTTGGGAGGGGAGAGATCTTGGGAGGGGAGAGACCCAGGGAGGGGAAAGACCCAGGGAGGGGAGAGACCCAGGGAGGGGAGAGACCCAGGGAGGGGAGAGACCCAGGGAGGGGAGAGACCTTGGGAGGGGAGAGACCCAGGGAGGGGAGAGACCCAGGGAGGGGAGAGACCCAGGGAGGGGAGAGACCCAAGGAGGGGAGAGACCCAGGGAGGGGGGAGACCCAGGGAGGGGAGAGACCCAGGGAGGGGAGAGACCTTGGGAGGGGAGAGACCTTGGGAGGGGAGAGACCTTGGGAGGGGAGAGACCCAGGGAGGGGAGAGACCCAGGGAGGGGAGAGACCCAGGGAGGGGAGAGACCTTGGGAGGGGAGAGACCCAGGGAGGGGAGAGACCTTGGGCTAGTAGTAGATTGTTTAACAGGTGGCAGACAATGTGGGAAGGCTTGTGAACTATGTTGCCGTTGTATCTGAGAGGAGGAGGAACATTTATGACGAAATGTGAGGTACATAAACCAATGTACATGGGATTATGACCAGAGCTCTCGGGAATAAACGCTACTGATTAATATTGGAACTGATCTTTGTCTATTTTATGCAAATAAGAACATTACAAATTCTTAGAAACAGAATGTTTTGCTTTGTTATAATTGAATTGGTTAATGAACAGATAGGATTTGAATTCCTCTAACAGCTGTAATAATGTATTGTTGTAATAATGTATTGCTGTAATAATGTATTGCTGTAATAATGTATTGCTGTAATAATGTATTGCTGTAATAATGTAACGCTGTAATAATGTAATGCTGTAATAATGTAATGCTGTAATAATGTAATGCTGTAATAATGTAATGTTGTAATAATGTAATGCTGTAATAATGTATTGTTGTAATAATGTAATAATGTATTAATGTAATGCAGTAGTAATGTAATGCTGTAATAATGTAATGCTGTAATAATGTAATGATGTAATAATGTAATGATGTAATAATGTATTGTTGTAATAATGTAATGCTGTAATAATGTATTGTTGTAATAATGTAATGCTGTAATAATGTAATGATGTAATAATGTAATGATGTAATAATGTATTGTTGTAATAATGTAATGATGTAATAATGTAATGATGTAATAATGTAATAATGTAATGATGTAATAATGTAATGCTGTAATGATGTAATAATGTAATGCTGTAATAATGTAATGATGTAATAATGTAATGATGTAATAATGGATTGTTGTAATAATGTAATGCTGTAATAATATATTGCTGTGATAATAGAATACTGTAATAATGTAATGCTGTAATGATGTAATAATGTAATACTGTAATAATGTATTAATGTAATGCTGTAATAATGTATTAATGTAATGCTGTAATAATGTAATAATGTAATACTGTAATAATGTATTAATGTAATGCTGTAATAATGTAATAATGTAATGCTGTAATAATGTAATAATGTAATGCTGTAATAATGTAATGCTGTAATAATATAATAATGTAATGCTGTAATAATGTAATGCTGTAATAATGTATTGCTGTGATAATATAATACTGTAATAATGTAATGCTGTAATGATGTAATAATGTAATGCTGTAATAATATAATGCTGTAATAATGTAATGCTGTAATAATGTATTGTTGTAATAATGTATTGCTGTAATAATGTATTGTTGTAATAATGTAATGCTGTAATAATGTAATGCTGTAATAATGTAATGCTGTAATAATGTAATGCAGTAGTAATGTAATGCTGTAATAATGTAATGCTGTAATAATGTATTGCTATAATAATGTAATGCTATAATAATGTAATGCCTATGTAATGACCTTGGGAGGGGAGAGACCCAGGGAGGGGAGAGACCCAGGGAGGGGAGAGACCCAGGGAGGGGAGAGACCCAGGGAGGGGAGAGACCCAGGGAGGGGAGAGACCTTGGGAGGGGAGAGACCCAGGGAGGGGAGAGACCTTGGGAGGGGAGAGACCCAGGGAGGGGAGAGACCCAGGGAGGGGAGAGACCCAGGGAGGGGAGAGACCCAAGGAGGGGAGAGACCCAGGGAGGGGGGAGACCCAGGGAGGGGAGAGACCCAGGGAGGGGAGAGACCCAGGGAGGGGAGAGACCCAGGGAGGGGAGAGACCTTGGGAGGGGAGAGACCCAGGGAGGGGAGAGACCCAGGGAGGGGAGAGACCCAGGGAGGGGAGAGACCCAGGGAGGGGAGAGACCCAGGGAGGGGAGAGACCTTGGGAGGGGAGAGATCTTGGGAGGGGAGAGACCCAGGGAGGGGGGAGACCCAGGGAGGGGAGAGACCCAGGGAGGGGAGAGACCCAGGGAGGGGAGAGACCCAGGGAGGGGAGAGACCTTGGGAGGGGAGAGACCCAGGGAGGGGAGAGACCCAGGGAGGGGAGAGACCCAGGGAGGGGAGAGACCCAAGGAGGGGAGAGACCCAGGGAGGGGGGAGACCCAGGGAGGGGAGAGACCCAGGGAGGGGAGAGACCCAGGGAGGGGAGAGACCTTGGGAGGGGAGAGACCTTGGGAGGGGAGAGACCTTGGGAGGGGAGAGACCCAGGGAGGGGAGAGACCCAGGGAGGGGAGAGACCCAGGGAGGGGAGAGACCTTGGGAGGGGAGAGACCCAGGGAGGGGAGAGACCTTGGGAGGGGAGAGACCTTGGGAGGGGAGAGACCCAGGGAGGGGAGAGACCCAGGGAGGGGAGAGACCTTGGGAGGGGAGAGACCCAGGGAGGGGAGAGACCCAGGGAGGGGAGAGACCCAGGGAGGGGAGAGACCCAAGGAGGGGAGAGACCCAGGGAGGGGGGAGACCCAGGGAGGGGAGAGACCCAGGGAGGGGAGAGACCCAAGGAGGGGAGAGACCTTGGGAGGGGAGAGACCCAGGGAGGGGAGAGACCTTGGGCTAGTAGTAGATTGTTTAACAGGTGGCAGACAATGTGGGAAGGCTTGTGAACTATGTTGCCGTTGTATCTGAGAGGAGGAGGAACATTTATGACGAAATGTGAGGTACATAAACCAATGTACATGGGATTATGACCAGAGCTCTCGGGAATAAACGCTACTGATTAATATTGGAACTGATCTTTGTCTATTTTATGCAAATAAGAACATTACAAATTCTTAGAAACAGAATGTTTTGCTTTGTTATAATTTAATTGGTTAATGAACAGATAGGATTTGAATTCCTCTAACAGCTGTAATAATGTATTGTTGTAATAATGTATTGCTGTAATAATGTATTGTTGTAATAATGTAATGCTGTAATAATGTAATGATGTAATAATGTAATGATGTAATAATGTATTGTTGTAATAATGTAATGATGTAATAATGTAATAATGTAATGATGTAATAATGTAATGCTGTATTGCTGTAATAATGTAATAATGTAATGATGTAATAATGTATTGTTGTAATAATGTAATGTTGTAATAATGTAATGCTGTAATAATGTAATGCTGTAATAATGTAATGATGTAATAATGTAATGATGTAATAATGTAATAATGTAATGATGTAATAATGTAATGCTGTAATGATGTAATAATGTAATGCTGTAATGATGTAATAATGTAATGATGTAATAATGTATTGTTGTAATAATGTAATGCTGTAATAATGTATTGCTGTGATAATATAATACTGTAATAATGTAATGCTGTAATAATGTAATACTGTAATAATGTATTAATGTAATGCTGTAATAATGTAATACTGTAATAATGTATTAATGTAATGCTGTAATAATGTAATAATGTAATACTGTAATAATGTATTAATGTAATGCTGTAATAATGTAATAATGTAATGCTGTAATAATGTAATGCTGTAATAATGTAATAATGTAATGATGTAATAATGTAATGCTGTAATAATGTAATGCTGTAATAATGTAATGCTGTAATAATTTAACTCTGTAATAGTTACCTGTAATGATTCTGCAGTGAATGATGTGTGGGAGTAGTAAGGAATGGGGACTGCTGCTGGTAAAGAAATAGCACTGGGAGGAAGTGAATGAATGAATGAAGTCATCAGCTCAGTACCGGAAGGAAGTCAGAAGAAGTGAGCAGAGACACAGTGATGTGAAGAACATCATTACAGTTGCAGAGAGTGATGTCAGGGACGTTGACCTACATTATGGGATGAGCTGTATGTCTCTCTGTGATGTCAGGGACGTTGACCTACATTATGGGATGAGCTGTATGTCTCTCTGTGATGTCAGGGACGTTGACCTACATTATGGGATGAGCTGTATGTCTCTCTGTGATGTCAGGGACGTTGACCTACATTAGGGATGAGCTGTATGTCTCTCTGTGATGTCAGGGACGTTGACCTACATTATGGATGAGCTGCATGTCTCTCTGTGATGTCAGGGACGTTGACCTACATTATGGGATGAGCTGCATGTCTCTCTGTGATGTCAGGGACGTTGACCTACATTATGGATGAGCTGTATGTCTCTCTGTGATGTCAGGGACGTTGACCTACATTATGGGATGAGCTGTATGTCTCTCTGTGATGTCAGGGACGTTTACCTACATTATGGATGAGCTGTATGTCTCTCTGTGATGTCAGGGACGTTGACCTACATTATGGGATGAGCTGTATCTCTCTCTGTGATGTCAGGGACGTTGACCTACATTATGGGATGAGCTGTATGTCTCTCTGTGATGTCAGCGAGGAACGTCAGGCCTACATTATGGGATGAGCTGTATCTCTCTCTGTGATGTCAGGGACGTTGACCTACATTATGGATGAGCTGTATCTCTCTCTGTGATGTCAGGGACGTTGACCTACATTATGGGATGAGCTGTATCTCTCTCTGTGATGTCAGGGACATTGACCTACATTATGGGATGAGCTGTATGTGTCTCTGTGATGTCAGCGAGGAACGTCAGGCCTACATTATGGGATGAGCTCTATGCCACAGCTTTGAAGAGTAGCTCTGGTGGGGTTGTGTGGTATGAATTTATGAATAAATGTTGATGTTATGAATGGAAGGTCTGTAATGAGTTATTACCTGATATTAAAGGATGGAAGGTCTGTAATGAGTTATTACCTGATATTAAAGGATGGAAGGTCTGTAATGAGTTATTACCTGATATTAAAGGATGGAAGGTCTGTAATGAGTTATTACCTGATATTAAAGGATGGAAGGTCTGTAATGAGTTATTACCTGATATTAAAGGATGGAAGGTCTGTAATGAGTTATTACCTGATATTAAAGGATGGAAGGTCTGTAATGAGTTATTACCTGATGTTATGGATGGAAGGTCTGTAATGAGTTATTACATGATGTTACAGGATGGAAGGTCTGTATAATGAGTTATTACATGATGTTACAGAATGGAAGGTCTGTGTAAGGAGTGTCATGACGTTGGCCTGCTGGGGGAGGTTTATGACCTTCATTAAATACATTTCCATACAGGATGGAAGGTCTGTGTAAGGAGTGTCATGACGTTATGAATGGAAGGTCTGTGTAAGGAGTGTCATAACGTTATGAATGGAAGGTCTGTATAAGGAGTGTCATGACGTTATGAATGGAAGGTCTGTGTAAGGAGTGTCATGACGTTGGCCTGCTGGGGGAGGTTTATGACCCCCATTAAATAAATTTCCCCTTCTCTCTCTCTCTCTACTTTATAGAGCTGACTCTTGGGAAGCCCTTTGTTAACATAGAGAGAGAGAGAGAGAGACTCTGGTGACATCAAAAAGGTGGGAAACGGAACCATATTTCAGTAATCCAACCAGTTGAAAATATGCATTGGTACTTAATGAATATGATCTCAGATCAGTTGTTGTCTGAGACATTACTACTAATGATAGTATGACATAAACTGTATCTTGGAAAAATCTACACATTCTAGTTATCAGATTCACATGGAATTGTTGTGCAATTTAAATGTTTAAATATGAAACTATTTGTGAAAATGAGAGAACGGTTTGTCATAAGAGTAAACTCTGCTCACTCAGAGGCCCCGCCCAAGTGAACAGACACTGGTTGTAAACTCTGCTCACTCAGAGGCCCCGCCCAAGTGAACAGACACTGGTTGTAAACTCTGCTCACTCAGAGGCCCCGCCCAAGTGAACAGACATTGGTTATAAACTCTGCTCACTCAGAGGCCCCGCCCATGTGAACAGACATTGGTTGTAAACTATGAAACACGCCCTTCTCTTCACCACCACATAAACCCGTTGACGAAAATCCAACTTTGTGTTCCAAGGATGAGAGTACGACGGTCCCCACGTTGAAAGGGCTAAGATAATAACCTAACGAAATTAGCATCGAATTTAAACGAGAAGATGACGATCGACACGCCGAAAGGATGAATTTTGACTATACCAGTTAGTATATAGGATGAGCTTAAAGTATGGCAACTTGGTATGAACTTTGAACTCTTATTCACTAAAGAAGTGATACCTCCTTGCCGATTGAGTTAGCGTGGGCTATGAAAGGACGGACGACGTACCCGTTCTACCACACGCCGACGGTACTACCAAGTATCCATTATACCACACGACGACGGTACTACCAAGTAACCGTTCTACCACACGACGACGGTACTACCAAGTATCCGTTCTACCCCACGACGACGGTACTATCAAGTATCCGTTCTACCACACGACGACGGTACTACCAAGTATCTGTTCTACCACAAGAGATCCATGACAGACAACTCGGCCTCTATCTACGACCAATCTACCGAAGCGCAGCTCAGAGTAAATATTTATTGCATTTTCCTTTTTCAAATGGGCGGTTATTTAGAATGCATAAGATACTGTATTTACGATAGAATCGCTGCCTACGGCCCGATAGAGTAAAAAACCTTTGTGTTCCTCAGTCTTCCCGCTCTTTCATTCAAAACCCAACCCCCTTCCTTTGTGTAACCAGCCGTCATACATGTTCCGTCCGCTAGGGACGTTTTCCTTTATGACATCATTTGTAATACATGTATGATCCATTCTGTGTAGATGGAATTCTGTGTGATTATTTAGGTAAATAAATAATTTAATCACATTTTGTATTGCTGATTCAACTTATTTCGTGAAGATAACCAAGAATTTACAACTTTCAGATGAGACTGAATAAGGTGACGATTAAATATTGACTGCTGTTGAGGTAAAAGAGTACCAGGTCTTTAAGAGTTTATTCGGAAGATAACAGCTCTATAAATATTCTATCTCTATAAATATTCTTTCGTGGTGCCACGACTCTCTAGTTAATGACATTTACATGATTAGCTCAATCAGGTAATATTAATTACAGAGAAATTATTTGATAGAATAGCATGTCATGTCACTTCATCCGGCATAGCCAAAGACACGACATGAGTTATTATATGATGGTATGGATGGAAGGTCTGTGTAATGAGTTACATGACCCAACACCTGAAAAATAAAATGTCTAAAATGTGCTTTTGAATCCTCGTGGATTGATTACCGTAAGAGGCAGTTTGCAGCAGCCCCTCTCCCCCATCCTATTTGCAGTCGCATAGGTTGGGAATGAGACAGAGAGAGTCACACACAGCCTAGAGAAACCATTAACCTGGTGAGTCATCGAACGCTGTGAGCGTCCTCGAGTTCTATTTCTATGAGCACCGTTTATAGCCTCTGTCCCTCTCCCTCGTGCCTCTCTCTCCCTCGTGCCTCTCTCTCCCTCGCGCCTCTCTATCCCTCATGCCTCTCTCTCCCTCGCGCCTCTCTCTCCCTCGTGCCTCTCTCTCTCTCGCGCCTCTCTATCCCTCGTGCCTCTCTCTCCCTCGCGCCTCTCTATCCCTCGTGCCTCTCTCTCCCTCGTGCCTCTCTCTCCCTCGTGCCTCTCTCTCCCTCGTGCCTCTCTCTCCCTCGCGCCTCTCTCTCCCTCGCGCCTCTCTATCCCTCGCGCCTCTCTCTCCCTCGCGCCTCTCTCTCTCTCGCTCCTCTCTCTCCCTCGCGCCTCTCTCTCTCTCGCTCCTCTCTCTCCCTCGCGCCTCTCTCTCCCTCGCGCCTCTCTCTCCCTCGCGCCTCTCTCTCCCTCGCGCCTCTCTCTCTCTCGCGCCTCTCTCTCGCGCCTCTCTCTCCCTCGCGCCTCTCTCTCTCGCGCGCCTCTCTCTCCCTCGCGCCTCTCTCTCCCTCGCGCCTCTCTCTCTCGCGCCTCTCTCTCCCTGCTAGAAATAACAAGGTCATGTCTCTACTTCCCTTCAGAAGTCCTCTTCCTGTGTCTTTACAGGATGTTGATAATAGCAGATGTTATGTCAGACAATAACTATATATTACGATGATAAAGAGCTTCAGGACATAAGTGGCGGACAGAGATGAGACAGTTGATCAGAAAAACAGAATCGTCACCAGGAGTAAGCTGCTGATAATTCCAAGTTGTATTTATTATGTTATATGAAAAATAGACATGTAATATATAGGACAGAGTTATCTTAGCTCGTTCCTTCTTTCTCTGACCCGGTAGAATCCATTTGAGAACAAATATGCCCCTAGCTTTAACACAACTACTCATCTGTAATATTTTGGAACAGGTTTTTTTTTATTTTTTAAATACAGGTTTTCAATTTACTCCATTAACATGTAATTATAAATGTATTCACAACATGGCACTATATGGAAACATCAAGCCCAACTGACCACTCAGAAGTGACTGGCATAATCACTGTTACATGTATCTTTAGTTAGCTAGTGATGTTATTCTCATTGGTTTTGTTTTGTAGTTTTATCTCACACCCCGATGACTTGTCTTCTATAGATGGACATGTTGGTTACCTTGGTTACGGGTCAGTGGAGGCTGGTGTGTGGAGATGTAGTTAAGGACAGGCTCAGTCGTCACGCGTTTTCATACCGCTCCGTTTTATTCCATTCCAGCCGTTAACAATGTGAGCCCGTCCTCCGATATCTCCCGCTCCCACCAGCCTCCAGTGCTCCAGGTGAGGTGTCGTCGTTAGCTACAGGCGATCTCTTGTTTGTCTGTTCTCACACCTGGTCTGTGTGTTGCGTCTAGTACAGGACGAATTTGGATGATGTCATCTCTCACAGGGGTCAGGGGTCAGTTTGAATGTGAAAGGTCAGTTCATCAGATCACACACTATGGTACTTGGTTTTTTTCACAAACATGAAAATCGAAGCTGATATATTCATGTGAAGAGAAATTGATCCAAAAGGTTAAAGAAAACTGCAACACAGAATCTTCAGCTCTATCAACTTGTTATGTTCCAGATCACCTGGGGTTTCTCCTACAAACAAACCGTAGCAGCTTTTAGTCTCTATTCTATCCCTGCTTCGGGAATAACTAGAGCTCCGTTGTGTCTGAACTGACAGAACAGTAGTCTAGAGTAATGTGATGTATGTCCAGTGTCTGGTGCATCTGATGTCCTCAGCAGCCCAGTGTCTTTATCACCCTGCCTTGTGTCTATAGATTCTATGTTGTGATTTATAACAACTGTCTATAGATTCTATGTTGTGATTTATAACAACTGTCTATAGATTCTATGTTGTGATTTATAACAACATGACATAGGGGTTTATAACAACTGTCTATAGATTCTATGTTGTGATTTACAACAACTGTCTATAGATTCTATGTTGTAATTTATAACAACTGTCTATAGATTCTATGTTGTGATTTATAACAACTGTCTATAGATTCTATGTTGTGATTTATAACAACTGTCTATAGATTCTATGTTGTAATTTATAACAACTGTCTATAGATTCTATGTTGTAATTTATAACAACTGTCTATAGATTCTATGTTGTGATTTATAACAACTGTCTATAGATTCTATGTTGTGATTTACAACAACTGTCTATAGATTCTATGTTGTAATTTATAACAACTGTCTATAGATTCTATGTTGTGATTTATAACAACTGTCTATAGATTCTATGTTGTAATTTATAACAACTGTCTATAGATTCTATGTTGTGATTTACAACAACTGTCTATAGATTCTATGTTGTGATTTACAACAACTGTCTATAGATTCTATGTTGTGATTTACAACAACTGTCTATAGATTCTATGTTGTAATTTATAACAACTGTCTATAGATTCTATGTTGTGATTTACAACAACTGTCTATAGATTCTATGTTGTGATTTACAACAACTGTCTATAGATTCTATGTTGTGATTTACAACAACTGTCTATAGATTCTATGTTGTGATTTACAACAACTGTCTATAGATTCTATGTTGTGATTTACAACAACATGACACACGGTTTGAAGCCAAGTGAGGTAGTGACAGAGCAGAATTTAAATATAATATTTATCCTTTAGAGATGTTTCAACTGTTTGCTTAAATCCATATATATTCTACCGTATCTTAGGAACTGAGGAGGATTCCGTTTGTTGTTTTTTTGTATGTAAATAAAACAACAACACAACAACAGTAGCAATCCCCGTTGTTATTGCACCACTGTGGAACACAAATCCTCTGTGTTAAAGGCTTTTTCTCCCTCTGTGCACTTCCTGTCCGCTGTTACAATGAGCTGTGGTACTATGAACTGAGGAGGAAATGAACATCAAATCACAAGCTAGTTACACCACAGCTGCTGTTAGTTACACCACAGCTGCTGTTAGTTACACCACAGCTACTGTTAGTTACACCACAGCTGCTGTTAGTTACACCACAGCTGCTGTTAGTTACACCACAGCTGCTGCTAGTTACACCACAGCTGCTGTTAGTTACACCACAGCTGCTGTTAGTTATACCACAGCTGCTGTTAGTTACACCACAGCTACTGTTAGTTACACCACAGCTGCTGTTAGTTACACCACAGCTGCTGTTAGTTACACCACAGCTGCTGCTAGTTACACCACAGCTGCTGTTAGTTACACCACAGCTGCTGCTAGTTACACCACAGCTGCTGTTAGTTACACCACAACTGCTGCTAGTTACACCACAGCTGCTGTTAGTTACACAACAGCTGCTGTTAGTTACACCACAACTACTGTTAGTTACACCACAACTGCTGCTAGTTATACCACAGCTGCTGCTAGTTACACCACAGCTGCTGTTAGTTACACAACAGCTGCTGTTAGTTACACCACAGCTACTGTTAGTTACACCACAACTGCTGCTAGTTATACCACAGCTGCTGTTAGTTACACAACAGCTGCTGTTAGTTATACCACAGCTGTTAGTTACACCACAGCTACTGTTAGTTACACCACAGCTGCTGTTAGTTACACCACAGCAACTGTTAGTTACACCACAGCTACTGTTAGTTATACCACAGCTGTTAGTTACACCACAGCTACTGTTAGTTACACCACAGCTGCTGCTAGTTACACCACAGCTGCTGCTAGTTACACCACAGCTGCTGTTAGTTACACCACAGCTGTTAGTTATACCACAGCTACTGTTAGTTACACCACAGCTACTGTTAGTTACAGCTGTTAGTTACACCACAGCTGCTGTTAGTTATACCACAGCTGTTAGTTACACCACAGCTGCTGCTAGTTACACCACAGCTGCTGTTAGTTACACCACAGCTGTTAGTTATACCACAGCTACTGTTAGTTACACCACAGCTACTGTTAGTTACAGCTGTTAGTTATACCACAGCTGCTGTTAGTTATACCACAGCTGCTGTTAGTTACACCACAGCTGCTGCTAGTTACACCACAGCTGCTGTTAGTTACACCACAGCTGTTAGTTATACCACAGCTACTGTTAGTTACACCACAGCTACTGTTAGTTACAGCTGTTAGTTACACCACAGCTGCTGTTAGTTATACCACAGCTGTTAGTTACACCACAGCTGCTGCTAGTTACACCACAGCTGCTGTTAGTTACACCACAGCTGTTAGTTATACCACAGCTACTGTTAGTTACACCACAGCTACTGTTAGTTACAGCTGTTAGTTATACCACAGCTGCTGTTAGTTATACCACAGCTGCTGTTAGTTATACCACAGCTGCTACTAGTTACACCACAGCTACTGCTAGTTACACCACAGCTGCTGCTAGTTACACCACAGCTGCTGCTAGTTACACCACAGCTGCTGTTAGTTACACCACAGATGCTGTTAGTTACACCACAGCTGCTACTAGTTACACCACAGCTGTTAGTTACACCACAGCTGCTACTAGTTACACCACAGCTGTTAGTTACACCACAGCTGCTATTAGTTATACCACAGCTGCTGTTAGTTACACCACAGCTGCTACTAGTTACACCACAGCTGTTAGTTACACCACAGCTGCTATTAGTTATACCACAGCTGTTAGTTACACCACAGCTGTTAGTTACACCACAGCTGCTACTAGTTACACCACAGCTGTTAGTTACACCACAGCTGCTGTTAGTTACACCACAGCTGCTATTAGTTATACCACAGCTGCTGTTAGTTACACCACAGCTGCTACTAGTTACACCACAGCTGTTAGTTACACCACAGCTGCTACTAGTTACACCACAGCTGTTAGTTACACCACAGCTGCTGTTAGTTATACCACAGCTGCTGTTAGTTACACCACAGCTGCTGTTAGTTACACCACAGCTGCTACTAGTTACACCACAGCTGTTAGTTACACCACAGCTGCTACTAGTTACACCACAGCTGTTAGTTACACCACAGCTGCTATTAGTTATACCACAGCTGATGTTAGTTACACCACAGCTGCTACTAGTTACACCACAGCTGTTAGTTACACCACAGCTGCTATTAGTTATACCACAGCTGTTAGTTACACCGCAGCTGCTGCTAGTTATACCACAGCTGTTAGTTACACCACAGCTACTGTTAGTTATACCACAGCTGCTGTTAGTTACACCACAGCTGCTGTTAGTTACACCACAGCTGCTGTTAGTTATACCACAGCTAGTTACACCACAGCTGCTGCTAGTTACACCACAGCTGCTAGTTACACCACAGCTGCTGCTAGTTACACCACAGCTGCTAGTTACACCACAGCTGCTGTTAGTTACACCACAGCTGATGGTAGTTACACCACAGCTGCTGTTAGTTACACCACAGCTACTGTTAGTTACACCACAGCTGTTAGTTACACCACAGCTACTGCTAGTTACACCACAGCTGCTAGTTACACCACAGCTGCTGTTAGTTACACCACAGCTGCTGCTAGTTACACCACAGCTGCTAGTTATACCACAGCTACTGTTAGTTACACCACAGCTGCTGTTAGTTACACCACAGCTACTGTTAGTTACACCACAGCTGTTAGTTACACCACAGCAATTATAGAACAACAGTCGGCAGCAATTGCTTCAGCTCAATATAGATATTTTTAGGGAAAAGGTACCCCGTTCTTTCAATTCTTCATTGCTGAAGATGACACTCATAAATCCAGTCAAGATGGAAAACCTACGCTAGACAGTGACTGACTGTCACTGATAAAGAGTTACATCAAAGGAGTGTGTGTGATTACCTCTAGCCGTTAGTGGAGACAAAACATTAAGAACACCGTCCTAATATTGAGTTGCAAGACAGCCTCAATTCATCTGGGCTCACTGACTCCACAAGGTGTCGGTAGCCTTCCACAGGGATGCTGGTCCATGTTGACTCTACAAGGTGTCGGAAGCCTTCCACAGGGATGCTGGTCCATGTTGACTCCACAAGGTGTCGGAAGCCTTCCACAGGGATGCTGGTCCATGTTGACTCCACAAGGTGTCGGAAGCCTTCCACAGGGATGCTGGTCCATGTTGACTCTACAAGGTGTCGGAAGCCTTCCACAGAGATGCTGGTCCATGTTGATTCCACAAGGTGTCGGAAGCCTTCCACAGAGATGCTGGTCCATGTTGATTCCACAAGGTGTCGGAAGCCTTCCACAGAGATGCTGGTCCATGTTGACTCCACAAGGTGTCGAAAGCCTTCCACAGGGATGCTGGCCCTTGTTAACTCTACAAGGTGTCGGAAGCCTTCCACAGGGATGCTGGTCCATGTTGACTCCACAAGGTGTCGGAAGCCTTCCACAGGGATGCTGGCCCATGTTAACTCCAGTGCTTCCCACAGTTGTGTCAAGTTGGCTGGATGTCCTTTTGGGTGGTGGACAATTCTTGATACAGTTGAGCGTGAAAACCCAGCAGCGTTGCAGTTCTTGACACACTGAAACTGGTGCGCCTGGCACCCACTACCATACCCCCGTTTAAAGGCACTTAAATATGTTGTCTTGCCCATTCACCCTCTGAATGGCACACATACGCAATCCATGTCTCAATTGCATCAAGGCTTAAAAATCCTACTTTAACCTGTCTCCTCCCCTTAATCTACACTGATTGAAGAGGATTTAACAACTGGCATCAGTAAGGGATCATATCTTTCACCTGGATTCACCTGGTCGGTCTATGTCATGGAAAGAGCAGGTGTTCTTAATGTCTGATCCACTCAGGACATGTCCTCTATATTAGCGGTTAGCTACCTTTTTGTTTACTGTGCCCCAGGAGAACCCCCTCATTTGACCAGTAGGCCTACGTTCTGATGAGTCTCCCCAGAAGTACCCCCTCATTTGACCAGTAGGCCTACGTTCTGATGATACTCCCCAGAAGTACCCCCTCATTTGACCAGTAGGCCTACGTTCTGATGAGTCTCCCCAGAAGTACCCCCTCATTTGACCAGTAGGCCTACGTTCTGATGAGTCTCCCCAGAAGTACCCCCTCATTTGACCAGTAGGCCTACATTCTGATGAGACTCCCCAGAAGTATCCCCTCAATTGACCAGTAAGCCTACGTTCTGATTTGACTCCCCAGAAGTGCCCCCTCATTTGACCAGTAGGTCTACGTTCTGATGAGACTCCCCAGAAGTACCCCCTCATTTGACCAGTAGGCCTACGTTCTGATGAGACTCCCCAGAAGTACCCCCTCATTTGACCAGTAGGCCTACGTTCTGATGAGCCTGCCCAGAAGTACCCCCTCATTTGACCAGTAGGCCAACGTTCTGATGAGTCTCCCCAAGAACCCCCTGTGGATAGCATAAGTTCCCCCTGTGGATAGGATAAGTACCCCATATGGATAGGATAAGTACCCCATGTGGATAGGATAAGTACCCCATGTGGATAGGATAAGTACCCCATGTGGATAGGATACGTACCCCTGTGGATAGGATAAGTACCCCCTGTGGATAGGATAAGTACAACCTGTGAATAGGATAAGTATCCCCTGTGGATAGGATACGTACCCCTGTGGATAGGATAAGTACCCCCTGTGGATAGGATAAGTACCCTCTGTGGATAGGCCATGGTCCCCCTGTGGATAGGATAAGTACCCCTGTGGATAGGATAAGTACCCCTGTGGATAGGATAAGTACCACTGTGGATAGGATAAGTAACCCCTGTGGATAGGATAAGTACCCTGTGGATAGGATAAGTACCCTGTGGAAAGGATAAGTTCCCCCTGTGGATAGGATACGTAACCCATGTGGATAGGATAAGTCCCCCCTTTGGATAGGATAAGTACCCCATGTGGATAGGATAAGTCCCCCCTTTGGATAGGATAAGTACCCCATGTGGATAGGATAAGTACCCCATGTGGATAGGATAAGTACCCCATGTGGATAGGATAAGTACCCCATGTGGATATGATAAGTACCCCTGTGGATAGGATAAGTACCCCATGTAGATAGGATAAGTACCCCATGTGGATAGGATAAGTACCCCATGTGGATAGGATAAGTTCCCCCTGTGGATATAATAAGTACCCCTGTGGATAGGATACGTTCCCCTGTGGATAGGATACGTACCCCTGTGGACAGGAAAAGTACCCCCTGTGGATATGATAAGTACCCCTGTGGATAGGATACGTACCCCCTGTGGATAGGATACATACCCCTGTGGATAGGATAAGTACCCCATGTGGATAGGATAAGTTCCCCCTGTGGATATAATAAGTACCCCTGTGGATAGGATACGTTCCCCTGTGGATAGGATACGTACCCCTGTGGACAGGAAAAGTACCCCCTGTGGATATGATAAGTACCCCTGTGGATAGGATACGTACCCCCTGTGGATAGTATAAGTACCCCATGTAGATAAGATAAGTACCCCATGTGGATAGGATAAGTACCCCATGTAGATAGGATAAGTACCCCATGTGGATAGGATAAGTACCCCATGTGGATAGGATAAGTACCCCATGTGGATAGGATAAGTACCCCATGTGGATAGGATAAGTACCCCATATGGATAGGATAAGTACCCCATGTGGATAGGATAAGTACCCCATGTGGATAGGATAAGTACCCCATGTGGATAGGATAAGTACCCCATGTGGATAGGATAAGTACCCCTGTGGATAGGATAAGTACCCCAGGGTGAGACCCACTGCTCTATACAGTGAGTCTGTTAGTTTCTTGGTCTAGGTACATGATTGCAACCCAGCCAGTAGATTTACATGAAAGGAGCTGTGTGAATCCTCCTGCAGCCTTAATTACACAGCGTTACATGAAAGGAGCTGTGTGATTCCTCCTGCAGCATTAATTACACAGCGTTACATGAAAGGAGCTGTGTGAATCCTCCTGCAGCATTAATTACACAGCGTTACATGACAGGAGCTGTGTGATTCCTCCTGCAGCATTAATTACACAGCGTTACATGAAAGGAGCTGTGTGAATCCTCCTGCAGCCTTAATTACACAGCGTTACATGAAAGGAGCTGTGTGATTCCTCCTGCAGCATTAATTACACAGCGTTACATGAAAGGAGCTGTGTGATTCCTCCTGCAGCATTAATTACACAGCGTTACATGACAGGAGCTGTGTGAATCCTCCTGCAGCATTAATTACACAGCATTACATGACAGGAGCTGTGTGAATCCTCCTGCAGCCTTAATTACATAGCGTTACATGACAGGAGCTGTGTGAATCCTCCTGCAGCCCTGAGTGTAAGTGCTGGAAACACAGGGTTTGTAAGGAGTAGTACTAAGATGACATAAGCTGACCTTTAGAAGGGTTAGGGACAAGGACACATGAACACCACTGATAATCTACCTCTCACTACTACATTGACAACTGTTATGTCTCTGAGTTGGGCTGGACACTTTGCACTTTAGACAGGGTGACAGGGATCTTACTCTCCCCCGGAGTAGGGGCTCTGGTGACGGGATGGACCGTATTCTGGATATCAACCAGCCTCTCCTTAAACTTCTGTTGCAGGTACAGCTCCTCCTTGGAGTAGCTCTTAGAGAAGGCTGAGAGGAGGAGACCTACAGCCATCAGGCCGCCGCCCACGCAGAACAGTACGGCGCCCGTCAGCTTGCACACGTCCAAGGCTCGGTTGAAGAGGACGGCGTGGCCGTCCACGAAGAGGAGCTCGTCTTCCCCGAACGCTTCGATCTTAGTCGGGGTGGCGTAGCCCACCAGTAGGACAATGAGGCCTGTCACCAGAATCAGGGTTCCTAACGCTAGACAGACCTGGGGGAGGGAGAGACAGGATCAGGGTTCCTAACTCTAGACAGACCTGGGGGAGGGAGAGACAAGATCAGGGTTCCTAACACTAGACAGACCTGGGGGAGGGAGAGACAAGATCAGGGTTCCTAACACTAGACAGACCTGGGGGAGGGAGAGACAGGATCAGGGTTCCTAACGCTAGACAGACCTGGGGGAGGGAGAGACAGGATCAGGGTTCCTAACACTAGACAGACCTGGGGGAGGGAGAGACACGATCAGGGTTCAGGATCAGGGGGAGGGAGAGACAGGATCAGATTTCCTAACACTAGACAGGCCTGGGGGAGGGAGAGACAGGGTCAGGGTTCCTAACACTAGACAGACCTGGGGGAGGGAGAGACAGGGTCAGGGTTCCTAACGCTAGACAGACCTGGGGGAGGGAGAGACAGGATCAGGGTTCCTAACACTAGACAGACCTGGGGGAGGGAGAGACAGGATCAGGGTTCCTAACACTAGACAGACCTGGGGGAGGGAGAGACAGGGTAAGGGTTCCTAACACTAGACAGACCTGAACAGGCAGATGTTTACAGTAACCTGGCACAATACACTACCCAGACCATGTCAGGATGTTTACAGCACCTTGACCCAATACCCTCCCAATATCTCTTCTCTCATATATATCATACCTTCCAGAGGACAGAGCTCCACCGACTAGGCGATCTCTGAATCTGAAAATCTTCGTCGCGTTCCCAGATGGAGGCAGTACACTCCTCGTAGAACTGGTGGAGGTATGATCTGACGCCGTATCTCTGGTCGTGCTGCGTCTGTTCAGCGTAGTCTGACCCACAGATCTCAGCACAGGCGGAAGCCATCCTGACCCTTTCACCTCAGCTCTGTCTAGAGAGAGAGAGAGAGAGAGAGAGCACCACACTAACCTCACACACACCGGGTGCCACTGCCTGCACACACACACACACACACACACACACACACACACACACACACACACACACACACACACGCATAAACAGTTTTATTATGGAGAGAGCTACAATGCTGAATGATCAACCACAGTGTTGCTCCCATTTTGAATCACCCATCTGTTCCTGTTCAGGATATCAGGTTGTGTTGCTGCCTGTTACCTGCAACCTGTTACCTGTTCAGGATATTAGGTTGTGTTGCTGCCTGCTACCTGTTGAGGATATTAGGTTGTGTTGCTGCCTGCTACCTGTTCAGGATATCAGGTTGTGTTGCTGCCTGCTACCTGTTACCTGTTCAGGATATTAGGTTGTGTTGCTGCCTGCTATCTGTTCAGGATATTAGGTTGTGTTGCTGCCTGCTACCTGCTACCTGTTCAGGATATTAGGTTGTGTTGCTGCCTGCTACCTGTTCAGGATATTAGGTTGTGTTGCTGCCTGCTACCTGCTACCTGTTCAGGATATTAGGTTGTGTTCTACCTGCTACCTGCTATCTGTTCAGGATATTAGGTTTTGTTGCTGCCTGCTACCTGCTACCTGCTATCTGTTCAGGATATCAGGTTGTGTTGCTGCCTGCTACCTGTTCAGGATATTAGGTTGTGTTTCTACCTCCTACCTGCAACCTGTTCAGGATATTAGGTTGTGTTGCTACCTGCTACCTGTTCAGGATATCAGGTTGTATTGCTGCCTGCTACCTGTTCAGGATATTAGGTTGTGTTGCTACCTGCTACCTGTTGAGGATATCAGGTTGTGTTGCTACCTGCTACCTGCTACCTGTTCAGGATATCAGGTTGTGTTGCTACCTACTACCTGTTCAGGATATCAGGTGTGTTTATACCTGCTACCTGCAACCTGTTCAGGATATTAGGTTGTGTTTCTGCCTGCTGCCTTCTGCCTGCTACCTGTTCAGGATATCAGGTTGTATTGCTGCCTGCTACCTGTTCAGGATATTAGGTTGTGTTGCTACCTGCTACCTGTTGAGGATATCAGGTTGTGTTGCTACCTGCTACCTGCTACCTGTTCAGGATATCAGGTTGTGTTGCTACCTCCTACCTGTTCAGGATATCAGGTGTGTTTATACCTGCTACCTGCAACCTGTTCAGGATATCAGGTTGTGTTGCTACCTCCTACCTGTTCAGGATATCAGGTGTGTTTATACCTGCTACCTGCTACCTGTTCAGGATATGTAGTTGTATTTCTGCCTGCTACATGCCTCCTGCTACATTCTACCTGCTATCTGTTCAGGATATCAGTTTGTGTTTCTGCCTGCTACCTGTTCAGGATTTCAGGTTGTGTTTCTACCTTCTACCTGCTACCTGTTCAGGATGTAGGTTGTGTTTCTACCTGCTACTTGTTCAGGTTATTAGGTTGTGTTTCTGACTGCTACATGCTACCTGCTACCTGTTCAGGATATTGGGTTGTATTTTTGCCTGTTACCTGTTTAGGATATTAGATTGTGTTTCTACCTTCTACCTGCTACTTGTTCAAGATATTAGGTTGCGTTTCTGCCTGCTACATGCTGCCTGCTACATGCTACCTGCTATCCGCTACTTGTTCAGGTTATTAGGTTGCATTTCTGCCTGCTACATGCTGCCTGCTACATGCTACCTGCTACCTGTTCAGGATTTTAGGTTGTGTTTCTACCTTCTACCTGTTCAGGATATTAGGTTGTGTTTCTACCTGCTACCTGCTACTTGCTACTCTGCTGCCTATTACCTTCTATCTGCTGACTGCTACCTGTTGCCTATTACCTTCTATCTGCTGACTGCTGCCTGCTACCTGCTGCCTATTACCTTCTATCTGCTGACTGCTGCCTGCTACCTGCTGCCTATTACCTTCTATCTGCTACCTGCTGCCTGCTGCCTGCTAACACTTCTGTTGTCTATATGTAGTCAGTGTTGAAGGATGTTATGTAGACTCTCTCTGAAAGAATAACACTTATGTTGTCTACATGTAGTCAGTGTTGAAGGATATTATGTAGACTCTCTTTGAATGAATAACACTTCTGTTGTCTATATGTAGTCAGTGTTGAAGGATGTTATGTAGACTCTCTATGAATGAATAACACTTCTGTTGTCTATATGTAGTCAGTGTTGAAGGATGTTATGTAGACTCTCTCTGAATGAATAACACTTCTGTTGTCTATATGTAGTCAGTGTTGAAGGATGTTATGTAGACTCTCTCTGAATGAATAACACTTCTGTTGTCTATATGTAGTCAGTGTTGAAGGATGTTATGTAGACTCTCTCTGAATGAATAACACTTCTGTTGTCTATATGTAGTCAGTGTTGAAGAATGTTATGTAGACTCTCTCTGAATGAATAACACTTCTGTTGTCTATATGTAGTCAGTGTTGAAGGATGTTATGTAGACTCTCTCTGAACGAATAACACTTATGTTGTCTACATGAGGTCAGTGTTGAAGGATGTTATGTAGACTCTCTATGAATGAATAACACTTCTGTTGTCTATATGTAGTCAGTGTTGAAGGATGTTATGTAGACTCTCTCTGAATGAATAACACTTCTGTTGTCTATATGTAGTCAGTGTTGAAGGATGTTATGTAGACTCTCTCTGAATGAATAACACTTCTGTTGTCTATATGTAGTCGTGTTGAAGGATGTTATGTAGACTCTCCCTGAATGAATAACACTTCTGTTGTCTATATGTAGTCAGTGTTGAAGAATGTTATGTAGACTCTCTCTGAATGAATAACACTTCTGTTGTCTATATGTAGTCAGTGTTGAAGGATGTTATGTAGACTCTCTCTGAATGAATAACACTTCTGTTGTCTATATGTAGTCAGTGTTGAAGGATGTTATGTAGACTCTCTCTGAATGAATAACACTTCTGTTGTCTATATGTAGTCAGTGTTGAAGGATGTTATGTAGACTCTCTATGAATGAATAACACTTCTGTTGTCTATATGTAGTCAGTGTTGAAGGATGTTATGTAGACTCTCTCTGAATGAATAACACTTCTGTTGTCTATATGTAGTCAGTGTTGAAGGATGTTATGTAGACTCTCTCTGAATGAATAACACTTCTGTTGTCTATATGTAGTCAGTGTTGAAGGATGTTATGTAGACTCTCTATGAATGAATAACACTTCTGTTGTCTATATGTAGTCAGTGTTGAAGGATGTTATGTAGACTCTCTCTGAATGAATAACACTTCTGTTGTCTATATGTAGTCAGTGTTGAAGGATGTTATGTAGACTCTCTCTGAATGAATAACACTTCTGTTGTCTATATGTAGTCAGTGTTGAAGGATGTTATGTAGACTCTCTCTGAATGAATAACACTTCTGTTGTCTATATGTAGTCAGTGTTGAAGGATGTTATGTAGACTCTCTCTGAATGAATAACACTTCTGTTGTCTATATGTAGTCAGTGTTGAAGGATGTTATGTAGACTCTCTCTGAATGAATAACACTTCTGTTGTCTATATGTAGTCAGTGTTGAAGGATGTTATGTAGACTCTCTCTGAATGAATAACACTTCTGTTGTCTATATGTAGTCAGTGTTGAAGGATGTTATGTAGACTCTTTTGAATGAATAACACTTCTGTTGTCTATATGTAGTCAGTGTTGAAGGATGTTATGTAGACTCTTTTGAATGAATAACACTTCTGTTGTCTACATGTAGTCAGTGTTGAAGGATGTTATGTAGACTCTACCTGAATGAATAACACTTCTGTTGTCTATATGTAGTCATGCTGAAGGATGTAGTTGTATTTTTTGTATTTTGTAAATGATGTGTAAGCAGGGCTTATCTGTGAAAGAGACCTTGGTCTTTAAAATAGAGGCCAAATAAAATCGAATGTGCATATGGCAAAATAATGACTTTAAATATTCAGCATTTAGTATTATGCAAAATGCTAATAATGAGATCTGCAATATGTATAGTTTGTGTACTCCTTGGCAATCTCTGTCATACATAATAAATATGTCTCTGAAGAGCCCACAGCGTCATTTGTTCCAATCCAATGCGTTGATGAGTAATATTCAATGTAAACACAAACCTAGTTGTCAAGTAAACAAACACACCAGAAACGACAAAACGTATCCGGTATAATAACCTCTGTCATACCAATTATAAGGTCACGTGAATGCCAGTGGTCAAAACACCTGATCTTGTATTGATCATGTTCTCTCACCAATTGGAACCCAACACATTCTAGAATCTCAAATAATTAACATTTAAACCGAAACACGAAGGAAAGTAACCCGGCAAAATGCGACCTTCTTTTATAGCTCAATGACTGCGACGACAGAGCGAGAGAGAGAGAGAGAGAGAGAGAGAGAGAGAGATATATATATCGCTGTCCATGGTGCTGAATGTGAATTCGCTCTACCCATGGAGGCAGAGACGTAAGACATGACGCCATACTGCTCTGACACACACGTCCTTCCTTCGTCTTGCTTTCACAGTCCCCTTGAGAAATCTTTTATCTAAGATAATAGCATCAAACCATGTAATCGATGAGGCTACAAGCTGTTATCGTCAAAGTAAACGGATATGCTTTGGATTCTAAGCCACACCAGGCGCATGCTATAGGCTAAATAAAGTTGAGATTGGGAAGTCAACTGTCTATTTACAAAACTACAAACACTATTGATCTGAGTCTGACAACACGTCTTCTGTCTAGTTCTTTCCAAAAATAAATACATAACTCGACAGTTAATCACACCCTAAATGTTGAGGCAGTAGATCAAGACATTTTCTCATTTTAAATGTTACTTCCAGATGTTGAAAAGCCATACAGCCAATCATATTTCCACCACTATTATGTAATCCACATCAGATAGCCCAGTACAGTCGTTTCCACTATAAACCCGTTTTTAAAAAACCGTTAAAGCGAATATCCGAATGAAATATACCTGTCATAACCGGCTTGGAGAGTGATCACTCGCGGCTGTTCCTTCACTCAGGTCCCATCACTCTAGATTCTTAGCTCCGACAGTCGCCCTATCGATGATTCAGACTCAAGCTGGCTTCTGCGCAGGCGTTAGATTTATGTCTTGTCGACTTGCCCAATAGAGGATAACAGTATAATGGCGTCATTTTTGTAGGCACTAACTCCGCCATGGTTCGTTGGACAAAGTCTATGGGAAACAAGTTTTTTTTTGTTGATAAACGCTGAAACTAAGGTATGTGGTAAACACAGGCGTAGGAGATCTGATATGTTTTGTTCGGTGAGACAGTTTTCGTCAGTTTTCGTCAGTTTTTGTGAATTTTGAGCCATTTATGTAATACAAAAAACAACAACATATAAACGACATATAGGCTTCATAATTCATAAAGGTCATGTTAGTTGACTCATATTACCTCGTCGAATTTATAAGATGTCCTAAGCCTGTCTTAACCTCAGACCTAATTTTCGCCGTTTATCCCAAAACCATATTCTTTCCCCATTAATTTCTCTAGAGGTTACTCATTTCCGGGTTTTAGGACTACAAGACGGTGATCCCTGTGGCAGACAGAGGTGGGGCGGTGTGATGATTGGTTGCGACTGGAGGTAGCCTGGGTTCATAATTCTGATGTTTTGAGCAGTTGTCACGAAGTGCTTATACAGAAACCCAGCCTAAAAGAGCAAGCAATGCAGAGGCAGAAGCACATGCAATGTGTGTATGATATCAGGGATTACATTTAAGATAAAAAACTAAAAACTAAAAGTTGGTACATACGAACAGCATAACATGGTCCTCAGTCCATATCTTATACGTGGAAGATGAGGGAGAAAATCAAAAAATTATATTCATATATTCAGACCCCTATTCGTGAATAAGGGAGTAGGAAGGAAAGGGGCCTCTCCATGACTTGACTGCTGATACAGCATAGCAACAGTACTTAAGCCTGTTAAGCCTGGGGTCTGAATCTGGGAATCTGGTGTACACTGACTGGGATAACCTGAATACCTAAAGCATTATCCTGACTGGGATAACCTGAATACCTGAATACCTAAAGCCCAACCTGAATACCTAAAGCATTATCCTGACTGGGATAACCTGAAGACCTAAAGCATTATCCTGACTGTGATAACCTGAATACCTAAATCCTGACTGTGATAACCTGAAGACCTAAAGCATTATCCTGACTGTGATAACCTGAATACCTAAATCCGGACTGTGATAACCTGAATACCTAAATCCTGACTGTGATAACCTGAAGACCTAAAGCATTATCCTGACTGTGATAACCTGAAGACCTAAAGCCTTGGTATTGGCTTGCATTGCTAACACAAATCGTCAGGTCTCAGACAAGGTTATGGTTCACTGAATGACGTCCATTACATATGCAGTGGGCTCCCGAAATGATTGACACCCTTGATACAGATCAGTAATAATGACTGAGCTATATTGACACCCTTGATACAGATCAGTAATAATGACTGAGCTATATTGACACCCTTGATACAAATCAGTAATAATGACTGAGCTATATTGACACCCTTGATACAGATCAGTAATAATGACTGAGCTATATTGACACCCTTGATACAGATCAGTAATAATGACTGAGCTATATTGACACCCTTGATACAGATCAGTAATAATGACTGAGCTATATTGACACCCTTGATACAGATCAGCAATAATGACTGAGCTATATTGACACCCTTGATACAGATCAGTACTAATGACTGAGCTATATTGACACCCTTGATACAGATCAGTACTAATGACTGAGCTATATTGACACCCTTGATACAGATCAGTAATAATGACTGAGCTATATTGACACCCGTGATACAGATCAGTAATAATGACTGAGCTATATTGACACCCTTGATACAGATCAGTAATAATGACTGAGCTATATTGACACCCGTGATACAGATCAGTAATAATGACTGAGCTATATTGACACCCTTGATAAAGATCATTACTAATGACTGAGCTATATTGACACCCGTGATACAGATCAGTAATAATGACTGAGCTATATTGACACCCTTGATACAGATCAGTAATAATGACTGAGCTATATTGACACCCTTGATACAGATCAGTAATAATGACTGAGCTATATTGACACCCTTGATACAGATCAGTAATAATGACTGAGCTATATTGACACCCTTGATACAGATCAGTAATAATGACTGAGCTATATTGACACCCTTGATACAGATCAGTAATAATGACTGAGCTATATTGACACCCTTGATACAGATCAGTAATAATGACTGAGCTATATTGACACCCTTGATACAGATCAGTAATAATGACTGAGCTATATTGACACCCTTGATACAGATCAGTAATAATGACTGAGCTATATTGACACCCTTGATACAGATCAGTAATAATGACTGAGCTATATTGACACCCTTGATACAGATCGGTAATAATGACTGAGCTATATTGTATGCTCCCAAAATGTGGTGAATTATATTATTTTATACTAATACAATTGCTCGGAGAAAGAGATTTAGTTTGAAAATAAATATATTTTTTCCCAAAAAGGTAGGGGTCAAAATGATTGACCCCCCCGCCGCTAAAGATTCTTATAAATAAAGGCCAAAAGTTGAGTATTTGGTCCCCATACTTCTGACATGCAATGACTACATCAAGCTGGTGACTTCACATAGTGGTTGGATGCATTTGTACCTTTATTTAACTAGGCAAGTCAGTTAAGAACAAATTCTTATTTTCAATGATGGCCTAGGAACAGTTCGTTTTGGTTGTGTTTCTGATTGTTTTGAGCCTAATAGAAATGAATGATACAAATTAAAAGTCCACCTCCATTAAATATACCTGTATGGCTCTACAGTAATGACCACCTCCATTAAATATACCTGTATGGCTCTACAGTAATGACCACCTCTATTAAATATACCTGTATGGCTCTACAGTAATGACCACCTCCATTAAATATACCTGTATGGCTCTACAGTAATGACCACCTCCATTAAATATACCTGTATGACTCTACAGTAATGACCACCTCCATTAAATATACCTGTATGACTCTACAGTAATGACCACCTCCATTAAATATACCTGTATGACTCTACAGTAATGACCACCTCTATTAAATAAACCTGTATGGCTCTACAGTAATGACCACCTCCATTAAATATACCTGTATGACTCTACAGTAATGACCACCTCCATTAAATATACCTGTATGGCTCTACAGTAATGACCACCTCTATTAAATATACCTGTATGGCTCTACAGTAATGACCACCTCCATTAAATATACCTGTATGGCTCTACAGTAATGACCACCTCCATTAAATATACCTGTATGGCTCTTCAGTAATGACCACCTCCATTAAATATACCTGTATGGCTCTACAGTAATGACCACCCCCATTAAATATACCTGTATGACTCTACAGTAATGACCACCTCTATTAAATATACCTGTATGGCTCTACAGTAATGACCACCTCCATTAAATATACCTGTATGGCTCTACAGTAATGACCACCTCTATTAAATAAACCTGTATGGCTCTACAGTAATGACCACCTCTATTAAATAAACCTGTATGGCTCTACAGTAATGAATATACCTAAATAAACCTGTATGGCTCTACAGTAATGATAAGTAGATGGTACAACCAGCCCTGACTGAATGTGTGTTTCCATAGGAACCAGGGATGTAATCGTGCCAATCCTCCCCAATGAGACAAGCAGTCCGATATCAACAGTTGATTGAGGCCCAGAAACAGGATAGAACAAGCAGTCCGATATCAACAGTTGATTGAGGCCCAGAAACAGGATAGAACAAGCAGTGAGATCCCCTTTGCAACACCTCTCTGTTTTTGGACAAGATCTTGGACATGTTTCTAAATAATGATGTAAGAGTCAAACAACTCCTATAAAGGAGAATGGAAAGGAATTAAACCTCCGATCAGGGTGGGATTTCACACACAACAACCTTTCCTTACATTCCAGAAAGTTGACATCTTCCATTGATTCTCGAACCCCGGACCAATCCCTCTGAATTCAATTCCTGTCAGCTTATTTATAGCTTCATTTGATTTATTTATTTACTTGGCAAGTTAAGTTAAGAACATATTCTTATTCACAATGACGGCCTAGCAACAATGGGTTAACTGCTTTGTTCAGGGGCAGAATGGCAGATTTTTTTTACCTTGTCAGCTCAGGGGGTTCGATCAAAGCAACCTTTTGGTTACTGGCCCAACGCTCTAACCGCTAGACTACCTGTCGCCCGTTGTGAGGGCGGACCAGGCTGTCTTAGATCTGAAATGAGTCATCTGTGTGAGTCACACTGCATCATGGTCCACGGAACACTTCCAGCTTCTGCAATTAACATGTAAGACTGAACCACACTGCTACCAGGAAGACAACACTGCTACCAGGAAGACAACACTGCTACCAGGAAGACAACACTGCTACCAGGAAGACAACACTGCTACCAGGAAGACAACACTGCCACCAGGAAGACAACACAGTAGTGTTGACCACCTCGCAGTGTTGTCTTCCTGGTAGCAGTGTTGTCTTCCTGGTAGCAGTGTTGTCTTCCTGGTAGCAGTGTTGTCTTCCTGGTAGCAGTGTTGTCTTCCTGGTAGCAGTGTTGTCCTCCTGGTAGCAGTGTTGTCTTCCTGGTAGCAGTGTTGTCTTCCTGGTAGCAGTGTTGTCTTCCTGGTAGCAGTGTTGTCTTCCTGGTAGCAGTGTTGTCTTCCTGGTAGCAGTGTTGTCTTCCTGGTAGCAGTGTTGTCTTCCTGGTAGCAGTGTTGTCTTCCTGGTAGCAGTGTTGTCCTCCTGGTAGCAGTGTTGTCTTCCTGGTAGCAGTGTTGTCTTCCTGGTAGCAGTGTTGTCTTCCTGGTAGCAGTGTTGTCTTCCTGGTAGCAGTGTTGTCTTCCTGGTAGCAGTGTTGTCTTCCTGGTAGCAGTGTTGTCTTCCTGGTAGCAGTGTTGTCCTCCTGGTAGCAGTGTTGTCTTCCTGGTAGCAGTGTTGTCTTCCTGGTAGCAGTGTTGTCTTCCTGGTAGCAGTGTTGTCTTCCTGGTAGCAGTGTTGTCTTCCTGGTAGCAGTGTTGTCTTCCTGGTAGCAGTGTTGTTCAGTGTTACATGTTAATAACAGAAGCAGGAAGTGTTCCATGGACCAAGATGCAGTGTGACTCACACAGATGAGTCATTCAAATCTAAGAGTCCACCCTCACTATCAACACACACTGTCTGTCTGGGGTCAATACTATCCTTCCAGCCCTGTTCACCCTCACAATCAATACACATTGTCTGTCTGGGGTCAATACTAACCTACCAGCCTTGTTCACCCTCACAATCAACACACATTGTCTGTCTGGGGTCAATACTATCCTTCCAGCCTTGTTCACCCTCACTATCAACACACATTGTCTGTCTGGGGTCAATGCTAACCTACCAGCCTTGTCCACACTCACAATATATACAGGGTGTTACGGTACAGAGTCAATGTGGAGGCTCTATACAGGGTGTACCGGTACAGAGTCAATGTGGAGGCTATATACAGGGTATTACGGTACAGAGTCAATGTGGAGGCTATATACAGGGTATTACGGTACAGAGTCAATGTGGAGGCTATATACAGGGGGTACCGGTACAGAGTCAATGTGGAGGCTATATACAGGGGGTACCAGTACAGAGTCAATGTGGAGGCTATAAACAGGATGTTACGGTACAGAGTCAATGTGGAGGCTATATACAGGGGGTACCGGTACAGAGTCAATGTGGAGGCTATATACAGGGTATTACGGTACAGAGTCAATGTGGAGGCTATATACAGGGTGTTACGGTACAGAGTCAATGTGGAGGCTGTATACAGGGTGTTACGGTACAGAGTCAATGTGGAGGCTATATACAGGGGGTACCAGTACAGAGTCAATGTGGAGGCTATAAACAGGATGTTACGGTACAGAGTCAATGTGGAGACTATATACAGGGTGTTACAGTACAGAGTCAATGTGGAGGCTATATACAGGGGGGTAGCGGTACAGAGTCAATGTGGAGGCTATATACAGGGGGGTAGCGGTACAGAGTCAATGTGGAGGCTATATACAGGGGGTAGCGGTACCGAGTCAATGTGGAGGCTATATACAGGGGGGTAGCGGTACAGAGTCAATGTGGAGGCTATATACAGGGTGTACCGGTACAGAGTCAATGTGGAGGCTATATACAGGGGTGTACCGGTACAGAGTCAATGTGGAGGCTATATACAGGGGTGTACCGGTACAGAGTCGATGTGGAGGCTATATACAGGGGGTACCGGTACAGAGTCAATGTGGAGGCTATATACAGGGGGTACCGGTGCAGAGTCAATGTGGAGGCTATATACAGGGGGTACCGGTACAGATTCAATGTGGAGGCTATATACAGAGGGTACCAGTACAGAGTCAATGTGGAGGCTATATACAGGTGTGTACCGGTACAGAGTCAATGTGTGGGGGTACCGGTATAGAGTCAATGTGGAGGCTATATACAGGGGTGTACCGGTACAGAGTCAATGTGTGGGGGTACCGGTACAGAGTCAATGTGTGGGGGCACCGGTGTCGAGGTAATTGAGGTAATATGTACATGTAGTTAGAGTTATTAAAGTGACTATGCATAGATAATAACAGAGAGTAGCAGCAGTGTAGAAGGTAATGCAAATAGTCTGGGTAGCCATTTGATTAGATGTTCAGTAGTCTTATGGCTTGGGGGGTAGAAGCTGTTTAGAAGCCTCTTGGACCTAGACATGGCGCTCCGGTACTGCTTGCCATGTGGTAGCAGTCTATGACTCGGGTGGCTGGAGTCTTTGATAATTTTTAGGGCCTTCGTCTGACACCGCCTGGTATAGAGGTCCTGGATGGCAGGAAGCTTGGCCCCAGTGATGTACTGGGCCATATGTACTACCCTCTGTAGTGCCTTGCAGTCGGAGCAGTTGCCGTACCAGGCAGTGATGCAACCATCTCTCGATGGTGCAGCTGTAGAACCTTTTGAGGATCTGAGGACCCCATGCCAAATTTTTTCAGTTTCCTGAGGGGAATAGGTTTTGTCGTGCCCTCTTCATGACTGTCTTGGTGTGCTTGGAACATGTTAGTTTGTTTAGAGATGTGGACGCCAAGGAACTTGAAGCTCTCACCCTGCTCCACTACAGCCCCGTCAATGAGAATGGAGGCGTGCTCGGTCCTCCTTTTCCTTCACTATCATCTCCTTTGTCTTGATCACGTTGAGGGAGAGGTTATTGTCCTTGCACCACACGGTCACATCTCTGACTTCCTTCCTATAGATTGTCTTATCGTTGTGATCAGGCCTACCACTGTTGTGTCATCAGAAAACTTAATGATGGTGTTGGAGTCGTGCCTGGCCGTGCAGTCATGACTGAACAGGGAGTACAGGAGGGGACTAAGCACGCACCCCTGAGGGGCCCCCGTGTTAAGGATCAGCATGGTGGATGTGTTGTTACCTACCCTTACCACCTGGGGGCGGCCCTTCAGGAAGTCCAGGATCCAGTAGCAGAGTGAGAAGTTTAGTCCCAGGGTTCCGTCCCTTAGTTTAGTGATGAGCTTTGAGGGACTATTGTGTTGAACGCTGAGCTGTAGTCAGTCTCATCTCTCTCTAATCCTACCCTCTTGGCTGTTTACCCATACATTAGCTTGTTTGTTTGCTGGAGAAATTGCTTTTGACCATAGCCCTAGATTCTCTGTGTGCAAGTTGAGCTACCTCATTAAGGCAGTACTCTCTCTCTCTCTCTCTCTCTCTCTCTCTCTCTCTCTCGTTTCATTTATTGGCATGACGTAACAATGTACATTTTGTGCAATATTAACAGAATTAAAATAAGACTGAACACTATTGTCAACGGGACAATCAGTAACAACAACAATCAAGGGTCAAAATGACCATACGTCGTGCAATAACAATAACAATAACAATAACAATAACAGTAACAATAACAGTAACAATAACAATAACAATAACAGTAACAATAACAATAACAATAACAATAACAATAACAATAACAGTAACAGTAGCAGTAACAATAACAGTAACAATAACAGTAACAATAACAATAACAATAACAATAACAGTAACAGTAACAATAACAGTAACAATAACAGTAACAGTAACAATAACAGTAACAGTAACAATAACAATAACAATAACAGTAACAATAACAATAACAATAACAGTAAGCATAGAGGACATTTGCAAGTTGGTTGGTCTGTCAGACACTGTCCTTCATTTTATGTCAGGCAGCAATGTGGTGTGCTGCCAACCCACAGCTCTCTGCGTCTTCCCCCAACAGGATGGGTAGCCTATTCTCATCAGAGAGGTATTTGAAACCTTGAATAAGGGGTTTCACATTTGGGGAAATGACACTCTCTAATTGTTTTATATTTTTTTATATACTCTCTGTCTCTCTCTCAATTTCTTTCTCTCTCTCTCTCTCTCTCTCTCTCTCTCTCTCTCTCTTTCTCTCTCTCTCTCTCTCTGTCTCTCTCTCAATTTCTTTCTCTCTCTCTCTCTCTCTCTCTCTCTCTCTCTCTCTCTCTCTCTCTCTTTCTCTCTCTCTCTCTCTCTCTCTCTCTCTCTCTCTCTCTCTCTCTCTCTCTCTCTCTCTCTCTCTCTCTCTCTCTCTCTCTCTCGTGCTCTATCTCTCTCTCTCCCTCTCCCTCTCTCTCCCTCTCTCCCTCTCTCTCTCAATTTCTCTCTCTCTCTCCCTCTCTGTGTACAAGCTGCTCCCCCGAACGATGGTTTCTATGGTTACCGCCATTGGAAAGGTCACCTTCAGGAAGTTCCCAGTGAGTGCATGCAGACTCCTACCAGGAAGTCCTCAGTGAGCGTGTGCAGAATGCTAGTAGGAGAATCACCCTGGCCTGTAATTGCTGATAAAATAGGATCTCATTAGACCAGGGGACGTGAGGAGGCTGTTATGCTGTTAGCTCAGACTCTTTGTCTCTTTCTGTGTCTCCCCCCCCCCCCCCCTCCTCTTCTATCCAGACATTCATTTAGATTGGTAAGGAACAACAAACTACCATTGAATTGGTTTATTATCACATTTTATTATAAAGGGGAAGTGGGATTTCATGAACTTCCATTAATCTCTCTCTCTCTCTCTCTCTCTCTCTCTCTCTCTCTCTCTCTCTCTCTCTCTCTCTCTCTCTCTCCAGTAATTTAGATTGGGAAGGAACAACAAACGACCACTGGATTGGTTTATTATCACATTTTATTACGAAGACATATATTTTATCTTTTTGTTGATCCAATATAAATGATAGTGGTGGAAATTGATCTTTGAATGTGAATGATAATGGCTGTAGGGGCAGTAAGTCATAAAATATTTCAGAGCCTCTCTTGGCCCATCCTTCCCATCTGCTAGGCCTAGTGCTCAGAGACAGGCAGGGTGAAGGAGAGGGCCTCTCTTGGTCCATCTGATAGGCTTAGTGGTCAGAGACAGGCAGAGGGAAGGAGAGGGCCTCTCTTGGTCCATCTGATAGGCCTAGTGGTCAGAGACAGGCAGGGTGAAGGATAGGGCCTCTCTTGGTCCATCTGATAGGCCTAGTGGTCAGAGACAGGCAGGGTGAAGGAGAGGGCCTCTCTTGGTTTCATCTGATAGGCCTAGTGGTCAGAGACAGGCAGGGGGAAGGAGAGGGCCTCTCTTGGTCCATCTGATAGGCCTAGTGGTCAGAGACAGGCAGGGGGAAGGAGAGGGCCTCTCTTGGTCCATCTGATAGGCCTAGTGGTCAGAGACAGGCAGGGTGAAGGAGAGGGCCTCTCTTGGTCCATCTGATAGGCCTAGTGGTCAGAGACAGGCAGGGGAAGGAGAGGGCCTCTCTTGGTCCATCTGATAGGCCTAGTGGTCAGAGACAGGCAGGGTGAAGGAGAGGGCCTCTCTTGGTTTCATCTGATAGGCCTAGTGGTCAGAGACAGGCAGGGTGAAGGAGAGGGCCTCTCTTGGTCCATCTGATAGGCCCTAGTGGTCAGAGACAGGCAGGGTGAAGGAGAGGGCGACTATTACTCTAGTGCTTGACCCAGATATAGAAATCATATTAAATTAATATTCTAATTACTATTCTAATTGCTAATTGTAATTACAATTCGAATTACTATTCTCATTCCTATTTCTATGGTTCTGAATCACATTTCACTCACAAATTCGGTAGGTTTAAATAGTGCAGGTGTGTGGAGTAGACTAACTGTCATAAACTTTATATTACCAATGGGGACCTCTTGTGGCCAGATGTCGTGTTGCAGTTTCCACATCCACTGCACCTAATACCATCTATCCCCTTGTCAAACTGATTGTATTTGTTCAACTGTGAATGACTTTGCTGGACAGTTCAATAAGAGATGGCATTAGGATGATAGATGGAGCAACACCACATGGGAAAGTTATCCATCACATGACCTTACCTTCTGATGTTGTTTTCATTCTTCAACATATTGATCCTGTCTGTCATTCTCAGACCTCCGGAGGAAGAGAGCAGGACTGAGGACAGAACGTATCTGTCAATATCTGAAGAGAGGTTGTCGACGCTGCGTTGATGAGGACCAAGGGGTTACTTGGGGTCAATTCACGTTTTCATTTCAGTCGATTCAGAAAAGTTTATTGAAGAGAGAAGTGAATATAAATAATGATTCACTTGGTGAATTGACTGACATTAAAACTGAATTGACTCTAACTCAACACTGTGAAATGTCACAAGTCAACCAATCATTTGACAGAGTTACCCCGCTGCTCAGAGTTGGGGACATTCCCTTGGCTAAGCGAAATAGCAACTTAACAATTTAACTACTTTTTACATTTGCGCATTAAAAAACCCGTAATATAAGCAGAATGTATTTCCCCCCATTTCTTAATGATAGAAAAAGATTGTTGCCCGAAGGCTGTATATTTCATTTGCCCTTCACCAATCAGGTTATGAGAGCCTTCAAGAGGCTTTCCTAACGGGTCTTGTAATAATTTAATAACAGACAGAAAAGCCCTCCAGGATATGAAGTAATCAGGCTAACACCTTAAGCAACCCCATTTTAATTTCAACAATTCTAATGGTATTTCTGAGTGGTCATCTGTCAGCACTATGACTTGACTTGACGTCCCCAATGGCACCCTATTCCCTATATAGTGCACTACTTTTGACACCCTATTCCCTATATAGTGCACTACTTTTGACACCCTATTCCCTATATAGTGCACTACTTTTGACACCCTATTCCCTATATAGTGCACAACTTTTGACACCCTATTCCCTATATAGTGCACTACTTTTGACACCTTATTCCCTATATAGTGCACTACTTTTGACACCCTATTCCCTATATAGTGCACTACTTTTGACACCCTATTCCCTATATACTGCACTACTTTTGACACCCTATTCCCTATATAGTGCACTACTTTTGACACCCTATTCCCTATATAGTGCACTACTTTTGACACCCTATTCCCTATATAGTGCACTACTTTTGACACCCTATTCCCTATATAGTGCACTACTTTTTGACCAGAGCACTATGGAAATCCCATGGACCCTGGTCAAAAGCGGTGCCATTTGGGATGCAGATATGATGTATAGAGGTGATATCCAATAGGCTGCTCCGCTCCGGCGTTACCGGGCAGAACATTAGTTATTAAGGTCGGACCAAAACAATTAATCATACAGAAAGGAGTTTTTCTTTAGCCTGTACGTTATTGTTAAAGCTAGCTGCTGGATGACTACTGTACCTGTTGGATGATTAATGTCCCTGTTGGATGATAACTGTAGCTGTTGGACGATTAATGTCCCTGTTGGATGATAACTGTAGCTGTTGGATGATAACTGTAGCTGTTGGGTGATTACTGTACCTGTTGGATGATTACTGTAGCTGTTGGATGATTACTGTAGCTGTGGGATGATTACTGTAGCTGTGGGATGATTACTGTAACAGTGGGGATGATTACTGTAGCAGTGGGGATGATTACTGTAGCAGTGGGATGATTACTGTAGCTGTGGGATGATTACTGTAGCTGTGGGATGATTACTGTAGCAGTGGGATGATTACTGTAGCTGTGGGATGATTACTGTAGCAGTGGGGATGATTACTGTAGCTGTGGGATGATTACTGTAGCTGTGGGATGATTACTGTAACAGTGGGGATGATTACTGTAGCAGTGGGGATGATTACTGTAGCTGTGGGATGATTACTGTAGCAGTGGGGATGATTACTGTAGCAGTGGGGATGATTACTGTAGCTGTGGGATGACTACTATAGCTGTGGGATGATTACTGTAGCTGTGGGATGATTACTGTAGCAGTGGGGATGATTACTGTAGCTGTGGGATGATTACTGTAGCTGTGGGATGATTACTGTAGCAGTGGGATGATTACTGTAGCAGTGGGATGATTACTGTAGCTGTGGGATGATTACTGTAGCAGTGGGGATGATTACTGTAGCTGTGGGATGATTACTGTAGCAGTGGGGATGATTACTGTAGCTGTGGGATGATTACTGTAGCAGTGGGATGATTACTGTAGCTGTGGGATGATTACTGTAGCAGTGGGGATGATTACTGTAGCTGTGGGATGATTACTGTAGCTGTGGGATGATTACTATAGCTGTGGGATGATTACTGTAGCAGTGGGGATGATAAATATTTGTATGTTCTTGTGTTGTTGCTGCATGTTAGTGAACGGCATAAGGAAGGACTGTGTACAGCTTGGTTTAGGGATTCTATTTTCTATGTTAATATGGCATAGTACCATTACCAAACACCACACTTACCAAATGAACCAAATTTCATTAGAAACATCTCTATATCCATCCATCCTTTCACACAGTCCTTCCTCTTCATACTTACATTTGAAGAAAACCCTCCCAGCCCATCCCAGCCAGTCCAGCCCAGCCAGCCCAGTCCAGCCCAGCCAGCCCAGTCCAGCCCAGTCCAGCCCAGCCAGCCCAGTCCAGCCAGTCCAGCCCAGCCAGCCCAGTCCAGCCCAGCCAGTCCAGCCCAGCCAGTCCAGCCCAGCCAGTCCAGCCAGTCCAGCCCAGCCCAGCCAGTCCAGCCCAGCCAGTCCAGCCCAGTCCAGTCCAGTCCAGTCCAGCCCAGCCAGTCCAGCCCAGCCAACCAGTCCAGCTAGTCCAGTCCAGCACTGTCCAGCCCAGCCAAACAGTCTAGCCAGTCCAGCCCAGCCAACCAGTCCAGCTAGTCCAGTCCAGTCCAGCCAATCTGTCCAACCCAGCCAACCAGTCCAGCCCAGTCCAGCCCAGCCAACCAGTCCAGCTAGTCCAGTCCAGCTAGTCCAGTCCAGCTAGTCCAGCCAGCCAGTCCAGCCCAGTCCAGCCCAGCCAGCCCAGTCCAGCCCAGCCAGTCCAGTCCAGTCCAGCTAGTCCTGTCCAGCCCAGTCCAGTCCAGCCAATCTGTCCAGCCCAGCCAACCAGTCCAGCCCAGTCCAGCCCAGTCCAGCCCAGTCCAGCCCAGCCAACCAGTCCAGCCCAGTCCAGCCCAGTCCAGCCCAGCCAACCAGTCCAGCCCAATCCACCCCAGCCAACCAGTCCAGCCCAGTCCAGCCCAGCCAACCAGTCCAGCCCAGTCCAGCCCAGTCCACCCCAGCCAACCAGTCCAGCTAGTCCAGTCCAGCTAGTCCAGTCCAGTCCAGTCCAGCTAGTCCAGTCCAGCTAGTCCAGTCCAGCTAGTCCAGTCCAGTCCAGCCAATCTGTCCAGCCCAGCCAACCAGTCCAGTCCAGTCCAGCCAATCTGTCCAGCCCAGCCAACCAGTCCAGCCCAGTCCAGCCCAGTCCAGCCCAGTCCAGTCCAGCCCAGTCCAGCCCAGCCAACCAGTCCTGCCCAGTCCAGCCCAGTCCACCCCAGCCAACCAGTCCAGCTAGTCCAGTCCAGCTAGTCCAGTCCAGTCCAGTCCAGCTAGTCCAGTCCAGCTAGTCCAGTCCAGCTAGTCCAGTCTAGTCCAGTCCAACCAGTCCAGTCCAGTCCAGTCCAGCTAGTCCAGTCCAGCCCAGTCCAGCCCAGCCAACCAGTCCAGTCCAGTCCAGTCCAGCTAGTCCAGTCCAGCTAGTCCAGTCCAACCAGTCCAGTCCAGTTGTCCAGTCCAGCCCTGCCCAGTCCTGAAACCCAAAGGCAGGTGTTAGATTAGACAGTATAGAACATGAAAGAGACTCCAATCCTCTGATGGGACTGAAGAGGCAGAGGGAGGCAGGTGCAATGCGAGGCACACAAACACAAGCATGCAGGCACAATGAACAGCAACAGAATCCTTGGCTTTGTTTGTAAGGCGGCAGGCAGACAGACAGTCAGACAGGCAGGCAGACGCCCCAACTCTTCAGAGAATGGTGCCTCCTGGCAGACAGTCCTGTAATTAGAGAAGAATGGCCAAAACCAAGAGTGGATGTCGCCCAGCAGCCAGCCATGTGTGTGTGCTGCCTGCCTGCATGGCTACCAAGGTAACGGAGGGGTGCAGAGAGAGAGAGAGAGAGAGGCTCCCGGATGCTTTTGTTGTCAAGAAAGCCCCAGAGATCCTCTTATCATGATGGGACTACTGCCTCTAAGCCTCTATCAAATAAATGAGCAATTATAGCCAGAGAGAAGGAGAGAGTGAGAGAGAGAGAGAGAGGGGGGGGGATAGAGTGCGAGAGACAGAGAGAGAGAGTGAGAGAGATAGAGAGAGAGAGAGAGAGAGAGAGAGAGGCAGAGAGAGAGGGTGGGGGGGAGAAATAGAGAGCGCAAGAATAAGATGCAGAGAAATACAAGCCACTATCCACTCCTACATAACTGTACTGATATGCAGTGTAAACTATTTATAATGATCAAATCAAATCAAGTTATCACATAGCACGTGTGTGTGTGTCCGTGTGTGTCCTTGTGTGTGTGTGTGTGTGTGTGTCCGTGTGTGTGTGTGTGTCCGTGTGTGTGTGTGTGTTGGAACCCTCTCAGAAGCCTGTTGGACTGTAGTCAAGCCCAGTACCAGAGAGGCAGGGAGGCATGAGGCAGGTGCAGGGCCTCTGGAAGTGTCTTTGAGCCCCACCCCAGTGATTTCACACCGCCAGACAGCTTCCATCCACACAGCCAGACAGCTTCCATCCAACACCGCCAGACAGCTTCCATCCACACAGCCAGACAGCTTCCATCCACACAGCCAGACAGCTTCCATCCACACAGCCAGACAGCTTCCATCCACACAGCCAGACAGCTTCCATCCACACAGCCAGACAGCTTCCATCCACACCGCCAGACAGCTTCCATCCACACAGCCAGACAGCTTCCATCCACACAGCCAGACAGCTTCCATCCACACAGCCAGACAGCTTCCATCCACACTGCCAGACAGCTTCCATCCACACAGCCAGACAGCTTCCATCCACACAGCCAGACAGCTTCCATCCACACAGCCAGACAGCTTCCATCCACACAGCCAGACAGCTTCCATCCACACAGCCAGACAGCTTCCATCCACACCGCCAGACAGCTTCCATCCACACAGCCAGACAGCTTCCATCCACACAGCCAGACAGCTTCCATCCACACAGCCAGACAGCTTCCATTCCAGCTGGTCTGACTGTAGTTATGTTCTGAGATGACTGTAGTTGTGTTCTGAGATGACTGTAGTTGTGGTCTGAGATGACTGTAGTTGTGTTCTGAGATGACTGTAGTTGTGTTCTGAGATGACTGTAGTTGTGTTCTGGGATGACTGTAGTTGTGTTCTGGGATGACTGTAGTTGTGTCCTGGTCTGACTGTAGTTGTGTCCTGGTCTGACTGTAGTTGTGTCCTGGTCTGACTGTAGTTGTGGTCTGGTCTGACTGTAGTTGTGTCCTGGTCTGACTGTAGTTGTGGTCTGGTCTGACTGTAGTTGTGTTCTGGTCTGACTGTAGTTGTGGTCTGGTCTGACTGTAGTTGTGGTCTGGGATGACTGCAGTTATGTCCTGGTCTGACTGTAGTTGTGTTCTGAGATGACTGTAGTTGTGTTCTGAGATGACTGTAGTTGTGTCCTGGTCTGACTGTAGTTGTGTTCTGAGATGACTGTAGTTGTGTCCTGGTCTGACTTTTGTCGTGTCCTGGTCTGACTGTAGTTGTGTTCTGAGATGACTGTAGTTGTGGTCTGGTCTGACTGTAGTTGTGTTCTGAGATGACTGTAGTTGTGTTCTGGTCTGACTGTAGTTGTGTCCTGGTCTGACTGTAGTTGTGGTCTGGTCTGACTGTAGTTGTGGTCTGGTCTGACTGTAGTTGTGTTCTGAGATGACTGTAGTTGTGTTCTGGGATGACTGTAGTTGTGTCCTGGTCTGACTGTAGTTGTGTTCTGGGATGATTGCAGTTGTGTCCTGGTCTGACTGTAGTTGTGGTCTGGTCTGACTCTCCAGGCAGCTTGTTTGTCCCGTTCAAATATTCCCTCGTGCTACATTAATATCATCATTACTTTAAATAAAATGTACCTGAGAGGGAGACATATTTCTCTGTGATAGACATTAAACATAGAAACATCCCTATTTGTACAACATGGAACTAAAAGGCAAAAACTGGGTCTAATTAACTATCTAAATGCATCTGGCAAAACGCATTTACGTTCCATAGAACATGGATGGGAGATTCTGAGGGAATCTGAGATGGGTGATTAAATATCTAATATTCAAGGGCTCTGGGAATCTAAATGAGCTGGAACGTAATGTTAAAATAAGCCCAGAAGGTATGGAAGTATGATGTACCCTTCTTACAACTTATATTTAGACAGGAAATAACTTGATTTGATTTAAACCGACAGCAGAAATTGGTTCTGCTGAAAGTCTGTTATCGTCATTCCAGGTGTCTTTCTCTGTGACAGTTATGTAATAAAAATAATTATAATATTATTGTAATCCATAGTTATCATTTGCTGATGTATAATGAAACAACTGTATGATGAAACTATTTAATCTGAGAAATGAAGAATAACCTTTTACTGATTTACAGTGCACACGTCACATCATCTGAACATTCCTGTTTACCCTGCAGGGCCTGTCAAAATTGAAATCGGGGGGGGATGAGAGAGAGAGAGAAAGAGAGGCAGAGAGGCAGAGCGACAGAGACAGAGGCAGAGGCAGAGGCAGACAGAGAGGCAGAGGCAGACAGAGAGATAGAGAGACAGAGGCAGAGGCAGACAGAGAGGCAGAGGCAGAGAGGCAGAGAGGCAGAGAGACAGAGACAGAGACAGAGACAGAGGCAGAGGCAGAGGCAGACAGAGAGGCAGAGACGCAGAGACAGAGGCAGAGGCAGACAGAGAGACAGAAACAGAGAGACAGAGAGACAGAGACAGAGACAGAGGCAGAGACAGAGACAGATACAGGGCCAGAGAGCTGGAGAGAATCTGAGAGAGACTGTTTAATGGAAGTTCATGAAATCCCACAGTGAAAAAGCTGAAATGCACTACTTTCATTCATCTGCTTGCTCTGCCATCATATGTAGTCTGACAACGAAGTGTTTTACAATGTGTGTTTTCAGGACAACCAGGGCTACAAGTAGGACACAAAACAATGGGACATTAACAGTTGTTATTCATGAGTTTCTATTGACAAGTGGCAATTAAAAACATGTAAAAGTCTGCCAAGAAAAAACCTGAAAAACATTACTTTTATATGACTGCTGTAAGTACTGCTGAATGCTGTAAGTACTGCTGAATGCTGTAAGTACTGCTGAATGCTGTAAGTACTGTTGAATGCTGTAAGTACTGCTAAATGCTGTAAGTACTGCTGTAAATGCTGTAAGTACTGCTGAATGCTGTAAGTACTGCTGAATGCTGTAAGTACTGCTGAATGCTGTAAGTACTGATGAATGCTGTAAGTACTGTTGAATGCTGTAAGTACTGATGAATGCTGTAAGTACTGATGAATGCTGTAAGTACTGTTGAATGCTGTAAGTACTGCTGAATTATGTAAGTACTGCTGACTGCTGTAAGTACTGCTGAATGCTGTAAGTACTGATGAATGCTGTAAGTACTGTTGAATGCTGTAAGTACTGCTGAATGATGTAAGTACTGCTGAATGCTGTAAGTACTGCTGTAAATGCTGTAAGTACTGTTGAATACTGTAAGTACTGCTGAATGCTGTAAGTACTGCTGAATGCTGTAAGTACTGTTGAATACTGTAAGTACTGCTGAATGCTGTAAGTACTGCTGTAAATGCTGTAAGTACTGCTGAATGCTGCAAGTACTGCTGTAAATGCTGTAAGTACTGCTGAATGCTGTAAGTACTGCTGTAAATGCTGTAAGTACTGCTGAATGCTGTAAGTACTGCTGAATACTGTAAGTACTGATGGATGATGTAAGTACTGCTGTAAATGCTGCAAGCACTGCTGAATGCTGTAAGTACTGCTGAATGCTGTAAGTACTGCTGTAAATGCTGTAAGTACTGCTGAATGCTGTAAGTACTGCTGAATACTGTAAGTACTGATGGATGCTGTAAGTACTGCTGTAAATGCTGTAAGTACTGCTGAATGCTGTAAGTTCTGCTGAATGCTGTAAGTACTGCTGTAAATGCTGCAAGTACTGCTGAATGCTGTAAGTGCTGATGTAAATGCTGTAAGTACTGATGAATGCTGTAAGTAGTGATGAATGCTGTAAGTACTGCTGTAAATACTGTAAGTACTGCTGTAAATGCTGTAAGTACTGCTGAATGCTGTAAGCACTGCTGTAAATACTGTAAGTACTGCTGAATACTGTAAGTACTGCTGAATGCTGTAAGTACTGCTGTAAATGCTGTAAGTACTGCTGAATGCTGTAAGTACTGCTGAATGCTGTAAGTACTGATGGATGCTGTAAGTACTGCTGAATGCTGTAAGTACTGCTGAATGCTGTAAGTCATGCTGAATGCTGTAAGTACTGCTGAATGCTGTAAGTACTGCTGTAAATGCTGTAAGTACAGAAATGGTTTGCTCAGTGATAAATTAATTTCCAACTATTCAGTGACAACTGTGTGGAGTTTAGAGTTTATAAACAGTATGCAATCTCCATAGACAAACATCGTCAGTAAACTGGCCTTACCGAAGAGCTCAGTGACTTTCAACGTGGTATAAGATGGCATCTTTCCAACAAGTCACTTCGTCAAAATGTATTCCCTGCTAGAGCTGCCCCTGTCAACTGTCAGTGCTGTTATTATGAAGTAGAAACGTCTAGGAGCAACAACGGCTCAGCCGTGAAGTGGTAGGCCACACAACCTCACAGAACGGGACCGCTGAGTGCTGAAGAGCACAACGCGTAACAATGGTCTGTTCTCGGGTGGAACACTCACTGCCGAGTTCCAAACTGCCCCCATGGAAGCAACGTCAGCACAATAACTGTTCGTTGGGGAATGGGTTTCCATTGCCCAGCAGCTGCACACAATACTAAAATCACCATGCGCGATGCAAAGTGTCGGCTGGAGTGGTGTAAAGCTTCGCCGCCATTGGACTCTGGAGTAGTGGAA
>NW_022261979.1:9860893-9875893 GCF_002021735.2 Oncorhynchus kisutch | reverse complement strand
TTGCTGAAGAACCAAGGATATATTTCCTGCCTGTTGCCGAAGAACCAAGGACATCTTTCCTGCCTGTTGCTGAGGAATCAAGGACATATTTCCTGCCTGTTGCCGAAGAACCAAGGACATCTTTCCTGCCTGTCACTGAGGAATCAAGGACATCTTTCCTGCCTGTTGCCGAAGAACCAAGGACATCTTTCCTGCCTGTTGCCGAAGAACCAAGGACATCTTCCGTGAAAGGACTTTATGAATTATAAAAGCTTTGTACGTCAGAGTGAGTTTTTGATGTGCTAGCAGGCCTGCAACATTCATGTCCGCTGTGGAACACTGGATTATCCCGATAAACCCCCCAAAAATAAATTAAACCTGAAGGCTGTGTATGTGAAATGTGACATGATAGACAGGTATTTCATTTCATGTTGACAGAACTTATAAGCATTTCTCAAAATGTGATTTCCTCCAGTTAACTTAATCTCCATTTATATAGGCAGACCCTCGATTTACATATTTCCCTCAGGTCATTGTTGACGTTAATGTGTCAGTAAAAAAAACCTTAGCTTATTCTGTTCAGTTGTTCTTCTATAGTCCAAAGCCATACTCCGAATACTCCCACTTCCACAGTTATAAACACGGTGAACGATGCAGAATTCATGCTATAATCAAGGACATTTACAAACAGTCAAATTAAATCAACACATTAGATATTTTTTAGCTGTACTAAATTTGCGATATGATCTATCATGGTTTAATGTGGATAACCAGCTTTCCAAATGCCAAGATGGAAGTAAGCAAATACACAAAAAGCCAGTTTAATCTTTATATTCCATTTTAGCAGCACTCTGTTTAACTATAACTTAGAGTTATATAATTATATATATATATATAATTATATTTAGAGTTTTCAATTGTTACCTGTAATAATGTTATTATTCAAAGAGTTGGCATTTTGCAGCCTGTCAATATACTTATTTTATATTTTACTAGGCAAATCAGTTAATAAAGAACACATTCTTATTTACAATGACAGCCTACCCCAGCCAAACCTAGGCACTGCCTTATGGGACATCCAATCACAGCCAGATGTGATGCAGCCTGGATTGGAACCAGGTACTCTTGCACTGAGATACAGTAGAACCCAAGGCAGTAACACACTTGTTGCTCATCAAATCTCCATTACCGTCTGTGTGGTGTATAACAGTTAGAGTGTATTCTTTCTGAGTATTCAAAATGGAGTCCAATTCCCTACATAGTGCACTCCTTTTGACTTGTGCCCATATAGCTCTGGGCAAAATAAGTGCACTATATAGGCAATGGGGAGCCATTTGAGACACAGCTGTAGTGTGTATAGATGTTGGTGCTCCCGAGTGGCACAGTGGTCTAAGATGCAACAGACAGGTGTGTGTCCAATCAAATCAAATGTTAATTGCAACATATTTTCGTAAAGAAAAGGTGTAGGCTAACAGCGAAATGCTTCCTTAACGGGCCCTTCCCAACAATGCAGAGAGAAAGAAAATAGAGAAGTAATAGAAAATTCACACTGAGTAACGATAACTTGGCTTTATACAGGGAGTACCAGTACCTAGTCCATGATAACTTGGCTTTATACAGGGAGTACCAGTACCTAGTCCATGATAACTTGGCTATATACAGGAAGTACCAGTACCTAGTCCATGATAACTTGGCTTTATACAGGGATTACCAGTACCTAGTCCATGATAACTTGGCTTTACACAGGGATTACCAGTACCTAGTCCATGATAACTTGGCTTTACACAGGGATTACCAGTACCTAGTCCATGATAACTTGGCTATATACAGGGAGTACCAGTACCTAGTCCATGATAACTTGGCTATATACAGGTAGTACCAGTACCTAGTCCATGATAACTTGGCTATATATAGGGAGTACCAGTACCTAGTCCATGATAACTTGGCTATATATAGGGAGTACCAGTACCTAGTCCATGACAACTTGGTTATATACAAGGAGTACGAGTACCTAGTCCATGATAACATGGCTTTATACAGGTAGTACCAGTACCTAGTCCATGATAACTTGGCTATATACAGGGAGTACCAGTACCTAATTCATGATAACTTGGTTATATACAGGGAGTACCAGTACCTAGTCCATGATAACTTGGCTATATACAGGGAGTACCAGTACCTAGTCCATGATAACTTGGCTATATACAGGGAGTACCAGTACCTAGTCCATGATAACTTGGCTATATACAGGTAGTACCAGTACCTAGTCCATGATAACTTGGCTATATATAGGGAGTACCAGTACCTAGTCCATGATAACTTGGCTATATATAGGGAGTACCAGTACCTAGTCCATGACAACTTGGTTATATACAAGGAGTACGAGTACCTAGTCCATGATAACATGGCTTTATACAGGTAGTACCAGTACCTAGTCCATGATAACTTGGCTATATACAGGGAGTACCAGTACCTAATTCATGATAACTTGGTTATATACAGGGAGTACCAGTACCTAGTCCATGATAACTTGGCTATATACAGGGAGTACCAGTACCTAGTCCATGATAACTTGGCTATATACAGGGGGTACCAGTACCTAGTCCATGATAAATTGGCTATATACAGGGAGTACCAGTACCTAGTCCATGATAACTTGGCTATATACAGGGGGTACCAGTACCTAGTTCATGATAACTTGGCTATATACAGGGAGTACCAGTACCTAGTTCATGAGAACTTGGCTATATACAGGAGGTACCAGTACCTAGTCCATGATAACTTGGCTATATACAGGGATTACCAGTACCTAGTCCATGATAACTTGGCTACATACAGGGAGTACCAGTACCTAGTCCCCATGATAACTTGGCTATATACAGGGAGTACCAGTACCTAGTCCATGATAACTTGGCTATATACAGGGGGTACCAGTACCTAGTCCATGATAAATTGGCTATATACAGGGAGTACCAATACCTAGTCCATGATAACTTGGCTATATACAGGGGTACCAGTACTGAGTACCAGTACTGAGTACCAGACTAACCATTTAGCAGTCTTATGTCTTGCGGGTCGAAGCTGTTCAGGGTCCTGTTGGTTGCAGACTTGGTGCATCGGTACTGCTTGCCAGTGGGGTAGCAGAGAGAACAGTCCATGACTTGGGTGGCTAGAGTCTTTGACCATTTTTAAGGCCTTCCTCTGACACAGCCTGGTATACAGGTCCTGTATGGCAGGGAGCTCGGCCCCAGTGATGTGCCCTCTTCAAGACTGTGTTGGTGTGTGTGGACCATGATAAATCATTAGGGAGGTGTTTAGGAAGGAATGGGAAAAAATGTCAGTCTCTCGATGTGCAAAACTGATAGAGACATACCCCAAGCGACTTACAGCTGTAATCGCAGCAAAAGGCGGCGCTACAAAGTATTCACTTTTTTTTTTCCGTTTTTGATTTGTTAAAAAAGTTTGAAATATCCAATAAATGTCGTTCCACTCCATGATTGTGTCCCACTTGTTGTTGATTCTTCACAAAAAAATACAGTTTTATATCTTTATGTTTGAAGCCTGAAATGTGGCAAAAGGTCGCAAAGTTCAAGGGGGCCGAATACTTTCGCAAGGCACTGTATATAGCCCTTCGTACATCAGCTGATATCTCAAAGTGCTGTACAGAAACCCAGCATAAAACCCCCAAACAGCAAGCAATGCAGGTGTAGAAGCACGGTGGCTAGGAAAAACTCCCTAGAAAGGCCAAGACCTAGGAAGAAACCTAGAGAGGAACCAGGCTATGTGGGGTGGCCAGTCCTCTTCTGGCTGTGCTGGGTGGAGATTATAACAGAACATGGCCAAGATGTTCAAATGTTCATAAATGACTAGCATGGTCAAATAATAGTAATCACAGTAGTTGTCGAGGGTGCAACAGGTCAGCACGGCCATGTGAATTGGAGTGGATCATTTAGACAGGTGACCTTGGCGTTCTTGGGTACAAGAACTATGGTGGCCTGCTTGCAGGTATTACAGAATGGGTCAGGGAGAGGTTTAAAATGTCAGTGAAGACAATTACCAACTGTTCAGCGCATGCTCTGAGTAAGCATTCTGGTAATACGTCTGGCCTTGCGGCCTGTTTTAAGGTCTTACTCACATCCGCTACGGGGAGCGTGATCACACAGTCGACAGGAACAGCCAGTGCTCTCACGCATGGTTCAGTGTTGCTTGCCTTGAAGTGAGCATGGAAGACATTTAACTTTTTTTTAAACAAACGTACAGTCAATAACACAAAAGAAAATACAAGTTTAAAAATCTAGTTACAGTGTGTGCAAATGTAGGAGACTAGGGAGGTAAGCAATTAATATGCCCTAGAGGTGAAAATAATTACAATTTAGCATTAATACGGGAGTGATAGATGTGCAGGTGATGATGTGCAAGTAGAGATACTGGGGTGCAAAAAAGCAAGAGGGTAAGTAATAATTTGGGGATGAGGTAGTCGGGTGGGCTATTTACAGATTGGCTGTGTACAGGTACAGTGATCGGTAAGCTGCTCTGACAGCTGATGCTTAAAGTTAGAGAGGGAGACATAAGACTCCAACTTCAGAGATTTTTGCAATTCGTTCCAGTCATTGGCAGCAGAGAACTGGAAGGAAAGGCGGCCAAAGGAAGTGTTGGCTTTGGGGACGACCATTGCAATATAATATGCTATGGTGACCAGTGAGCTGAGATAAGGCAGTGCTTTACCTAGCAAAGACTTATAGATGACCTGGAGCCAGTGGGTTTGGCGACGGATATGAAGCGAGGGCCAGCCAACGAGAGCGTACAGGTCACAGTGGTGGGTAGTATATATGGGGCTTTGGTGATAAAAACGGACGGCACTGTGATCGACTACATCCAGTTTGCTGAGTACTTTATTTAAACACACTGAAGAAGATGAATGTGGGGATATACATGGGGAGGGTTCTGTAATGGACAGAAACAGAGAGATAATAAATATGCTATACAGGAGATAAATACACTGGGGTAAGTAAATATACAGTATGCAGAGTAGGATAGAATTGGATGTGGGGTAGAACAACAAGCACTACATCTAATAATGACCTAATAACTATGCATTACATAGTAGAACCAGATTAATGACTAGCACGGCACTAGCACAGTAAGATTAATGGCAAAGGGCTGTATATTATACAAATAGGCTATTGCACAGCAACAAACAAGAGCACGGGCTGTAAATATAAATATATAGGAAACAGGAAGTAGTAAACAGTGACTAATCATTTCCAGCCGGTATCAGTAGTAACATAATAACAACAGGAATGAGAACTACACAGAATACTGCTACTCTAGCACATACAGCACTGATAACAACAGGAATGAGAACTACACAGAATACTGCTACTCTAGCACATACAGCACTGATAACAACAGGAATGAGAACTACACAGAATACTGCTACTCTAGCACATACAGCACTGATAACAACAGGAATGAGAACTACACAGAATACTGCTACTCTAGCACATACAGCACTGATAACAACAGGAATGAGAACTACACAGAATACTGCTACTCTAGCACATACAGCACTGACAACAACAGGAATGAGAACTACACAGAATACTGCTACTCTAGCACATACAGCACTGATAACAACAGGAATGAGAACTACACAGAATACTGCTACTCTAGCACATACAGCACTGATAACAACAGGAATGAGAACTACACAGAATACTGCTACTCTAGCACATACAGCACTGACAACAACAGGAATGAGAACTACACAGAATACTGCTACTCTAGCACATACAGCACTGATAACAACAGGAATGAGAACTACACAGAATACTGCTACTCTAGCACATACAGCACTGATAACAACAGGAATGAGAACTACACAGAATACTGCTACTCTAGCACATACAGCACTGATAACAACAGGAATGAGAACTACACAGAATACTGCTACTCTAGCACATACAGCACTGATAACAACAGGAATGAGAACTACACAGAATACTGCTACTCTAGCACATACAGCACTGATAACAACAGGAATGAGAACTACACAGAATACTGCTACTCTAGCACATACAGCACTGACAACAACAGGAATGAGAACTACACAGAATACTGCTACTCTAGCACATACAGCACTGATAACAACAGGAATGAGAACTACACAGAATACTGCTACTCTAGCACATACAGCACTGATAACAACAGGAATGAGAACTACACAGAATACTGCTACTCTAGCACATACAGCACTGATAACAACAGGAATGAGAACTACACAGAATACTGCTACTCTAGCACATACAGCACTGATAACAACAGGAATGAGAACTACACAGAATACTGCTACTCTAGCACATACAGCACTGACAACAACAGGAATGAGAACTACACAGAATACTGCTACTCTAGCACATACAGCACTGATAACAACAGGAATGAGAACTACACAGAATACTGCTACTCTAGCACATACAGCACTGATAACAACAGGAATGAGAACTACACAGAATACTGCTACTCTAGCACATACAGCACTGATAACAACAGGAATGAGAACTACACAGAATACTGCTACTCTAGCACATACAGCACTGACAACAACAGGAATGAGAACTACACAGAATACTGCTACTCTAGCACATACAGCACTGATAACAACAGGAATGAGAACTACACAGAATACTGCTACTCTAGCACATACAGCACTGATAACAACAGGAATGAGAACTACACAGAATACTGCTACTCTAGCACATACAGCACTGACAACAACAGGAATGAGAACTACACAGAATACTGCTACTCTAGCACATACAGCACTGATAACAACAGGAATGAGAACTACACAGAATACTGCTACTCTAGCACATACAGCACTGATAACAACAGGAATGAGAACTACACAGAATACTGCTACTCTAGCACATACAGCACTGATAACAACAGGAATGAGAACTACACAGAATACTGCTACTCTAGCACATACAGCACTGATAACAACAGGAATGAGAACTACACAGAATACTGCTACTCTAGCACATACAGCACTGATAACAACAGGAATGAGAACTACACAGAATACTGCTACTCTAGCACATACAGCACTGACAACAACAGGAATGAGAACTACACAGAATACTGCTACTCTAGCACATACAGCACTGATAACAACAGGAATGAGAACTACACAGAATACTGCTACTCTAGCACATACAGCACTGATAACAACAGGAATGAGAACTACACAGAATACTGCTACTCTAGCACATACAGCACTGATAACAACAGGAATGAGAACTACACAGAATACTGCTACTCTAGCACATACAGCACTGATAACAACAGGAATGAGAACTACACAGAATACTGCTACTCTAGCACATACAGCACTGATAACAACAGGAATGAGAACTACACAGAATACTGCTACTCTAGCACATACTGCACTGATGACATCTTGGTGCTTGTGTGTGTGTGTGTGTGTGTGTGTGTGTGTGTGTGTGTGTGTGTGTGTGTGTGTGTGTGTGTGTGTGTGTGTGTGTGTGTGTGTGTGTGTGTGTGTGTGTGTGTGTGTGTGTGTGTGTGTGTGTGTGTGCGTGTGTGTGTGTGTGTGTTCTATGAGTATTTGTATGTGTGTGTTTGTGTGTGTTTCGTGAGTGCTGCTTTGCAACAGACTGTTGTCTTGTGACACTTCCACTTCCATGGCAACTGACACTTCCACTTCCATGGCAACTGACACTTCCACTTCCATGGCAACTGACAAGAAAGAAGAAACTCACACATTAGTTCAATTTGCTGTTCTACAATCTAACATGTACAATACTAACATCATTTGAGCTAATTGGCGAGCCAAAAGAAGCTAAATGTTTGTCCCTTTATCAAAAGCACCCCCCCCAGGGCGTGTTTGTTAAATACGCTGAACAACGAGCTCCTGAGAAGTCAATTTGTTCCACAGTACATGTTGTCCTGGATACCTCCACACAACCGTGCCTGACCCATGTTGTCATTAATCAGCCACATCTGTTTGTGCTGTCAGAGTGACACAATACAATGAGTGACAAGGAGTTGACACAAGGAGTTGACACAAGGAGTTGACACAAGGAGTTGACACAAGGAGTTGACACAAGGAGTTGACACAAGGAATTGACACAAGGAATTGACACAAGGAGTTGACACAAGGAGTTGACACAAGGAGTTGACACAAGGAGTTGACACAAGGAGTTGACACAAGGAATTGACACAAGGAGTTGACACAAGGAGTTGGCACAAGGAGTTGGCACAAGGAGTTGACACAAGGAATTGACACAAGGAGTTGACGCAAGGAGTTGACACAAGGAGTTGACACAAGGAGTTGGCACAAGGAGTTGACACAAGGAGTTGACACAAGGAGTTGACACAAGGAGTTGGCACAAGGAGTTGACACAAGGAGTTGACGCAAGGAGTTGACGCAAGGAGTTGACGCAAGGAGTTGACGCAAGGAGTTGACACAAGGAGTTGACACAAGGAGTTGTCTACTTAACTCCATTTTAGTGAGTTGAATGTTCCATTTCTTCATGCTACTACACCCGAAGAACCCCACTCCACTGAAATATAGTTCTCAGAGCTTGGTTTCATTCCCCCCCCCCCTCCCCCCCAGGAGAACATAGTTAGACAGTGTCCAAGGCATGCAGCCTATAACTCCGCTCCCAGTCATCAAGTGAGAAAGCCAAGACCTTCACTGCTCCACCGGTGGGTGGCCTGTATTAAATACAACCGGAGCAGATCTGACAGAAACCCTGAAGCTAACCTCACCACAGCACTACACTCTATCCTCAGCTAACGCTAGCTAGCTCCTCTAATTTACTTCTATGATAGATCTTCAACTGGCTGGGGATAATAAGGACGGTGCTGCCGGCCCTGTGTGTGTGTGTGTGTGTGTGTCTGTGCGTGTGTCTGTGCGTGTGTGTGTGTGTGTATGTGTGTGTATGTGTGTGTGTGTGTGTATGTGTGCCAATCCCCCTGCGAGTCTCATTTCTCTTGAATCCATCATCCAGACGTCACATTACCTCGCGCCCTTTACAAGCGCCCAGTGTTTTTCTACTTTAATTGTAGTCCTCCTCTACCTTCCCCCCCTATATAATGAATGGCCTGTCCTCTCCTTATGGCCGTTAGAGAACACACACAGAAGTCTCGTTTAAACCTGACGCTAACATGCGTCCATTGTCCTGATCTTATCCACATTCTGACTGTGTCACATTGTAGCCGTTGCATCTACACCTGGTAGTAAATGTGTCTCTTATCCGTCCACTGTGTCTTGGTCCCTCCTTGTACGCAAAAGATTTGACGAATATTCGTACTTAAAAAATATTTATTTATTTATTTTAAGATACATAGATTTTGTAAGTCAACGGTGCCACCTGTCAATGATAATGGGATAATGAAGATTTTCAATGGTTTCTCTCGGGAGATATCCAGACACGATGCGTCCCTGTCTTCCTCCGGTGGTGGGCAGGAAGATATGATCACAATCAGTGTCTTTTGATCGTCTAAACCTGTCTACAAATGTGGCCACAATCAGGGTGTAGATGCAGTCAGGAAAAAGGATGCGTGTTATCGCCGGGTATAAATGGGGCTAGAGAGAGAGAGAGAGAGAGAGAGAGACCTCCCTCCCTCCATCCTTCCCTTCCTCCGTCCCTCCCTCCTATGGCCCCCTGTACACAATAGAGAGACTACTAGATGCCTCACTCCATCCCTTTCTCCTTCCACCCCCCCCCCCCCTGCGGCCCCCTGTACAATAGGAGTGGTAAGACTAGTTGTGTTGTAAAGAAAGCCCAACAACGTGAAAAAAAACCTGTTGAGACATCCACTACCACTACCACTCCATCCACTACCACTACCACTACCACTCCATCCACTACCACTACCACTCCATCCACTACCACTACCACTCCATCCACTACCACTACCACTCCATCCACTACCACTACCACTACCATTACCACTACCACTCCATCCAATACCACTACCACTCCATCCACTACACTACCACTCCATCCACTACCACTCCATCCACTACCACTACCACTCCATCCAATACCACTACCAATCCATCCCCTACCACTACCACTCCATCCACTACCACTACCACTACCACTACCACTCCATCCAATACCACTACCACTCCAATCCACTACACTACCACTCCATCCACTACACTACCACTCCATCCACCACTACCAATACCACTACCACTCCATCCACTACCACTACCACTCCATCCACTACCACTACCACTACCACTCCATCCACTACCACTACCACTCCATCCAATACCACTACCACTCCATCCACTACACTACCACTCCATCCACTACCACTACCACTCAAACCACTACCACTCCATCCACTACCACTACCACTACCACTACCACTCCATCCACTACCACTACCACTCCATCCACTATCACTCCATCCACTACCACTATCACTCCATCGACTACCACTCCATCCACTACCACTACCACTACCACTACCACTACCACTACCACTCCATCCACTACACTATCACTCCATCCACTACCACTCCATCCACTACCACTCCACCCACTACCACTACCACTCCATCCACTACCACTACCACTACCACAACCACTACCACTCCATCCATTACCACTACCACTCCAACCACTACCACTACCAATACCACTCCATCCACTACCACTACCACTACCAATACCACTCCATCCACTACCACTACCACTCCATCCACTACCACTACCACTACCACTACCACTCCATCCACTACCACTACCACTCCATCCACTACCACTACCACTACCACTCCATCCACTACCACTACCACTCCATCCAATACCACTACCACTCCATCCACTACCACTACCACTACCATTCCATCCACTACCACTACCACTCCATCCAATACCACTACCACTCCATCCACTACCACTACCACTACCAATCCATCCACTACCATTACCACTCCATCAAATACCACTACCACTCCATCCACTACCACTCCATCCACTACCACTACCACTACCACTACCACTCCATCCACTACCACTACCACTCCATCCACTACCACTACCACTACCACTCCATCCACTACCACTACCACTACCACTCCATCCACTACCACTACCACTACCACTACATCCACTACCACTCCATCCACTACACTATCACTCCATCCACTACCACTCCATCCACTACCACTCCACCCACTACCACTACCACTCCATCCACTACCACTACCACTACCACAACCACTACCACTCCATCCATTACCACTACCACTCCAACCACTACCACTACCAATACCACTCCATCCACTACCACTACCACTACCAATACCACTCCATCCACTACCACTACCACTCCATCCACTACCACTACCACTACCACTCCATCCACTACCACTACCACTCCATCCACTACCACTACCACTCCATCCACTACCACTACCACTCCATCCAATACCACTACCACTCCATCCACTACCACTACCACTACCACTCCATCAACTACCACTACCACTCCATCCAATACCACTACCACTCCATCCACTACCACTACCAATCCATCCACTACCATTACCACTCCATCCAATACCACTACCACTCCATCCACTACCACTCCATCCACTACCACTACCACTACCACTACCACTACCACTCCATCCACTACCACTACCACTCCATCCACTACCACTACCACTACCACTACATCCACTACCACTCCATCCACTACACTATCACTCCATCCACTACCACTCCATCCACTACCACTCCACCCACTACCACTACCACTCCACCCACTACCACTACCACTACCACTCCATCCATTACCACTACCACTCCAACCACTACCACTACCAATACCACTCCATCCACTACAACTACCACTACCACTCCATCCACTACCACTACCAATACCACTCCATCCACTACCACTACCACGACCACTACCACTACCACTACCACTACCACTACCACTCCATCCACTACCACTACCACTCCATCCACTACCACTTCATCCACTACCACTACCACTCCATCCACTACCACCTCCACTACCATTCCATCCACTACCACTACCACTCCATCCAATACCACTACCACTCCATCCACTACCACTACCACTACCAATCCATCCACTACCATTACCACTCCATCAAATACCACTACCACTCCATCCACTACCACTCCATCCACTACCACTACCACTACCACTACCACTCCATCCACTACCACTACCACTCCATCCACTACCACTACCACTACCACTCCATCCACTACCACTACCACTACCACTCCATCCACTACCACTACCACTACCACTACATCCACTACCACTCCATCCACTACACTATCACTCCATCCACTACCACTCCATCCACTACCACTCCACCCACTACCACTACCACTCCATCCACTACCACTACCACTACCACAACCACTACCACTCCATCCATTACCACTACCACTCCAACCACTACCACTACCAATACCACTCCATCCACTACCACTACCACTACCAATACCACTCCATCCACTACCACTACCACTCCATCCACTACCACTACCACTACCACTCCATCCACTACCACTACCACTCCATCCACTACCACTACCACTCCATCCACTACCACTACCACTCCATCCAATACCACTACCACTCCATCCACTACCACTACCACTACCACTACCACTCCATCAACTACCACTACCACTCCATCCAATACCACTACCACTCCATCCACTACCACTACCAATCCATCCACTACCATTACCACTCCATCCAATACCACTACCACTCCATCCACTACCACTCCATCCACTACCACTACCACTACCACTACCACTACCACTCCATCCACTACCACTACCACTCCATCCACTACCACTACCACTACCACTACATCCACTACCACTCCATCCACTACACTATCACTCCATCCACTACCACTCCATCCACTACCACTCCACCCACTACCACTACCACTCCACCCACTACCACTACCACTACCACTCCATCCATTACCACTACCACTCCAACCACTACCACTACCAATACCACTCCATCCACTACAACTACCACTACCACTCCATCCACTACCACTACCAATACCACTCCATCCACTACCACTACCACGACCACTACCACTACCACTACCACTACCACTACCACTACCACTCCATCCACTACCACTACCACTCCATCCACTACCACTTCATCCACTACCACTACCACTCCATCCACTACCACCTCCACTCCACTCCATCCACTACCACTACCACTCCATCCACTACCACTCCACCCACTACCACTACCACTACCACTCCATCCACTACCACTTCATCCACTACCACTACCACTCCATCCACTACCACCTCCACTCCACTCCATCCACTACCACTACCACTCCATCCACTACCACTCCACCCACTACCACTACCACTACCACTCCATCCACTACCACTCCATCCACTACCACTACCACTCCATCCACTACCACTACCACTCCATTCACTACCACTACCACTACCACTACATCCACTACCACTCCATCCACTACACTATCACTCCATCCCCTACCACTCCATCCACTACCACTCCACCCACTACCACTACCACTCCACCCACTACCACTACCACTCCATCCACTACCACTACCACTACCACTCCATCCACTACCACTACCACTCCATCCACTACCACTACCACTCCATCTACTACCACTACCATTACCACTCCATCCACTACCACTACCACTCCATCCACTACCACTCCATCCACTACCACTACCACTACCACTCCATCCACTACCACTAATACTCCATCAACTACCACTACCACTACCACTCCATCCACTACACTACCACTACCACTACCACTCCATCCACTACCACTCCATCCACTACCACTACCACTCCATCCACTACCACTCCATCCACTCCCATTACCACTCCATCCACTACCACTCCATCCACTCCCATTACCACTCCATCCACTACCACTACCACTACCACTCCATCCACTACCACTACCACTACCACTACCACTCCATCCACTACCACTCCATCCACTACCACTACCACTCCATCCACTACCACTCCATCCACTACCACTCCATCCACTACCACTACCAATACTATTACCACTCCATCCACTACCACTACCACTCCATCCACTACCACTCCATCCACTACCACTACCACTACCACTCCATCCACTACCACTCCATCCACTACCACTCCATCCACTACCACTACCACTCCATCCACTACCACTCAAACACAGCATGCAGGACTGCCGGTCTGACAGATTTTTTCAGTGTGGACCGAATGACATCATTTTATCTGCCTACTTTAGAGGGGGAGGAAGGTCCTTCCAGGAAGTCTTTTTCAGTAGCATACACAAGATGGCAGTGTTATTCCATACAGCTGGTGCTCTACCTTGTTCTGAAAGCATTACCTCATTTCTGTGGACCAACTACCTCTTCCAGACACTCCGCTGCACACAGGTCATTATTTTGTTCCATGAATGAAAAAAGGAACGTGTTGACTATCAAATAAAACAACTAAAAATTAACATTATTTGTCACTTTTGTAAACAACAGGTGTAGACTAACAGTGAAATGCTTACTGACGGGTCCTTTTCCAGCAACACAGAGTTAAAGATAAAATGAAATATACAGAAAAAGGGAAATAATGAATAAAAACACAGTGAATAATGAATAATAATCATGAGTAAAAATAACAGGGCTATATACAGGGAGTACCAGTACTGAGTCTAAGTGCAGGAGTATGAGGTAATAACATGGCTATATACAGGGAGTACCAGTACTGAGTCTAAGTGCAGGAGTATGAGGTAATAACAGGGCTATATACAGGGAGTACCAGTACTGAGTCTAAGTGCAGGAGTATGAGGTAATAACAGGGCTATATACAGGGAGTACCAGTACTGAGTCTAAGTGCAGGAGTATGAGGTAATAACAGGGCTATATACAGGGAG